>NC_061845.1:27931872-27954372 GCF_019202785.1 Penaeus chinensis
ATTGAAAAAAAAAAAAAATAACCCCTCCACCCCTCCCCTTACCTTCCTAGCCTCCCCCTCCCCCTCCCTCTTACTTCTTAGCCTCCCCCTCCCCTCCTTTACCTCCTAGCCTCCCCCTCCTCCTTACCTTCTACCTCCCTCCCCCTCCTTACCTTCCTAGCCTCCCCCTCCCCCTCCTCCTTACCTTCCTAGCCTCCCCCTCCCCCTCCTCCTTACCTTCCTAGCCTCCCCCCCCCCCCCCCCCCTTACCTTCCTAAGCCTCCCCCTCCCCCTCCTCCTTACCTTCCTAGCCTCCCCCTCCCCTCCTCCTTACCTTCCTAGCCTCCCTCCCCCTCCTCTCACCTTCTTAGCCTCCCCCTCCCCCTCCCCTTACTTCTTAGCCTCCCTCACCCTCCTCCTTACCTTCTTAGCCCCCCCTCCCCTCCTCTTCCTCCAGCCTCCCCCTCCCCCTCCTCCTTACCTTCTTAGCCTCCCCCTCCCCTCCTCCACACCCTCCTCCTTACCTTCTTAGCCTCCCCCTCACCCTCCTCCTTACCTTCCTAGCCTCCCCCTCCCCCTCCTCTTTACCTTCTTAGCCTCCCCCTCCCCCTCCTCTTTACCTTCCTAGCCTCCCCCTCCTCCTTACCTTCTTAGCCTCCCCCTCCCCCTCCTCCTTACCTTCCTAGCCTCCCCCTCCCCCTCCTCCTTACCTTCTTAGCCTCCCCCTCCCCCTCCTCTTTACCTTCCTAGCCTCCCCCTCCCCTCCTCCTTACCTTCCTAGCCTCCCCCTCCCCCTCCTCCTTACCTTCTTAGCCTCCCCCTCCCCCTCCTCCTTACCTTCCTAGCCTCCCCCTCACCCTCCTCCTTACCTTCTTAGCCTCCCCCTCCCCCTCCTCTTTACCTTCCTAGCCTCCCCCTCCCCCTCCTCCTTACCTTCCTAGCCTCCCCCTCCCCCTCCTCTTTACCTTCCTAGCCTCCCCCTCCCCCTCCTCCTTACCTTCCTAGCCTCCCCCTCCCCCTCCTCTTTACCTTCCTAGCCTCCCCCTACCCCTCCTCTTTACCTTCCTAGCCTCCCCCTCCTCCTTACCTTCCTAGCCCTCCCCCTCCCCCTCCTCTTTACCTTCCTAGCCTCCCCCTACCCCTCCTCCTTACCTTCTTAGCCTCCCCCTCCCCCTCCTCCACACCCTCCTCCTTACCTTCCTAGCCTCCCCCCTCCCCCTCCTCCTTACCTTCTTAGCCTCCCCCTCCCCCTCCTCCCCCTCCTCCTTACCTTCTTTCCCTCCCCCTCCTCCTTACCTTCTTTCCCTCCCCCTCCGCCTTACCTTCTTTCCCTCCCCCCCCCCCTCCTCCTGCCCTTCCTCGCCTCCCCCTCCCCCTCCTCCTTACCTTCTCCCCCTCCCCCTCCTCCTTACCCTCCCCCTCCCCCTCCTCCTTACCTTCTTAACCTTCCCCTCCCCATCCTTCTTACCCTCCTCCTTACCTTCTCCTCCCATTTACCTTCTTAGCCTCCCCCTCCCCCTCCCCTCCTCCTTACCTTCTTAGCCTCGTGCAGTCCCATAGTGAGAATTGACTCGCCCTGAGAGACCAAGGCATTCCTCTGTCGGAGGGGCTTTACGGGCGGGGGGTCATGCGCTACCATCACGCCCGCCCGCACGCCCTCCTTCCTGGGTTTCGAGGGCGCTGCTGCTCGGTTCCCACGCCCCCCGCCCCCCCTGCTGCTGCTGCTGCCGCGCCCTCGGGTTTGTTCTCTGTCAGGGCCAAGGTTGGAAGGCGTGATTTTGCATCGTCGTCGATGTTGGTGTCATTATTATGGTGATTATTATTATTTGAAATGTTGCTGTTGTTGTGGTTGGTAGTGGTGTTCTTCTGTTATCATTGTTATTATCATTATCATTATTATAATAGTTGTATTTGTAGTATCATTAACATTATCATTAGTATTATCACCATCACCATTCTTCTCCTTCTTCTTCTTCTTCTTTTCTTCTTTTCTTCTTCTTCTTCATCATCATCATCATCATCATCATCATCATCATCATCATCATCATCATCATCATCATCATCATCATCATCATCACCACCACCACCACCATCATCATCATCATCATCATCATCATCATCATCATCATCATCATCACCACCACCATCATCATCATCATCATCACCATCACCACCATCATCCTTTTCTATTATAACTACTATCCCCATCATTATCTTCACCATTATTCATAGCATCATCATCACAATTACCGTCACCCCAGAACGAAGTAGACGAGGGGGACGTAAGCAATAAACAAACACACTAAAATAATCAAATACAACAAACATACTTAGCAAGAAAGAGACAAAAAAGTACGTTGCCGATTTCAGTGAATCAAAAGAAATGCGAGTTAATGACAAGAACACGTAGCCAAATATTTGCCATAAACACTGAAACGTAAACAATAAACACCTTAAAAAATAAAATAAACATTATAACACACATTACTTTTTTTTCTGTTTGTCCCACGTCCCTCCCACATGAAGACTAACAGTGATCATTTGCTATTATTCAGTACGACAGATGCAGAAGAAAAGTTATGAATGAGAGTAAATAACTTCATTGTGTTTGACCATTTTCGGTTAAATATGATATAAAATTTGTGTTTTTTTTCGGAGATAAGTCGAAACCGGCCATGTACATATCTTGGACTATGAAAATATTGATTCTCAATCATACCTTTTCCTAAAAAAAAATAATAATAATAATAACATGCACCGAGTGAATCAGACTAAAATTCATGAGAAAATGCCCTGAACTAAAAATCATGGATAACATAACATGCCTGAACTGATCTGAATGAAAATCCCGTGTCACAAATCTGTATGGGATTAATCTGTTAATCTACCTCAAACACGTGTTGCTTACCTTGCAAAATCCCCGAGAACACCTTACAAAATCCTCAAAAAAAAAATCAAAACCTGTCGAGTTTCTTTTCATCCAAATTGCAATCATATGAAACCCCGGCATTAGCTACCTTAACGACCGTATCATTTACATCACCACGAAAGTAAAAGCGGCTGGAGGGCATTCTTTATTAGGAAAAATAATACCATCGACCTTGAGAAGAACTTTTGACCTCACGATCTTAATAAAAAAGAGTTCACAAGGTTAATCTGGAATGAGTGTTCTTTTCTGGCGTACACTCCCCGAGAACAACCAAACTATGATGAAATCCAGTTCATTATGGCGTCCCTTAGTGAAGTATCCTCTGCTAGTTATCAATTACGTTAACGAGGACTAAAAAAATCGTCCTGGTGACATAAGCATTACTACATAATACTACATGCATTTAAAACAGGGAGTTTTTGCTTGGAAGAAACTCGGGGAACAAAATATTAATCAAAAAGGCATAACGATAAACTTAAAATTCAGTTAATTAGCCAAGATCGTGAACAAATTCCAGAAAGCAGCTGAATACAACTGTCACTGAATGTTCTCATTGAACCACACATCTGTACATACACTTCACCACCAAAATGTAATATACTAGTCTCTAATGCTGCGTTCGGGACTCCTCGTCCAACAAAACTGACGAAATGTTTAGACCATTCGGAAACCCTACTTTCCCGTCCATCCATCTCCCTTCCTTCGCAGCCGGGCAAGCAGGACGAGATGACGTCACAATAGCATCTTCATGTAAACAATGACAGCAGCAGGCAACCATAAGATATGGATAGTTAATTTTATGGCCCATTATTGTTGTTATCAAAGGGTATTTTTATGTTTGGCAGTTACAGATAAGCTATATGTGCACTGGAGGAGTCACACAACCTATGTAGGTGTAAAATAAAGACACCGGTGTGATAAAATGGTGAATATTTACTTTGGAGCTAGTTGCAGTGTGGGCAATGAAGGCCTCGGAGGTTCCGAATAAATCTGTCGAGATTTTAAGTTAATCTCATGCACCTGGTTATTATATATTTGCTATTTAATCGCGTAATTTCCGCCGCAGAAAGACTATGTGAATTTAGGATGTCAGTAAAAGGGTTTGGGGAACCACTGCTCCAAGCCATGGCCAACCCACCCATAAATTTTCATAAAAAAATGCAACGTTTCACATCCTACTCCTAAACCAATTACACACTTAAACACCTATTTAATAAATGTTAACAGAATAAAAATATACTAATCCTGATTGCAACAATATGAACAATAGAAGCAATGATAATAAGAATCATAATAATGATGATAATAAAGATAATGATAATATTAATAATAATAATGATAACAATCATAATAATAACTAACAACAAGAACAATAATAATAATAGCAACAATATTAATAATAATAATAACAACAACAATAACAAAAAATAATGATAATCATTAACATTATTATTATCATAATGATAATTGTAATTATTGCAATCATAATTATGATAATGGTAATGATGATAATCGTTATAATCATAACTGTAATTACAAGTACGTTTCTGATTATATTTAGAATTATTTAGAATAATAACAATAATAATGATTATAACACCACTGATAATAATAATCATCATCATAATTAAAAGTATAAGCATAGGGAATAATAATAATAATAATAATAATAATATTAATAGCAATAATATTAATAATAATTAAAGTAAGAATAACAGCAAATATGACAATAGAAACGACGAAAGCAGACTGACAACAATAACTACTGTTACTACTTCCGCCGAGATTAATACTATTACTACTTATATTGATGGTGATGGTGATGGTGATGGTGATGGTGATGGTGATGGTGATGGTGATGGTGATGGTGATGGTGGTGGTGGTGGTGGTGGTGGTGGTGGTGGTGGTGGTGGTGGTGGTGGTGGTGGTGGTGGTGGTGATGATGATGATGATGATGATGATGATGATGATGATGATGATGATGAGGATGATAATAATCATCGTCGTTATAATAATAATAATCACTATACCAACAAAACAATGATTAATAACAATAACAAAATTATGCTAATTACTATTACAATAACATCATCAACACCAACAATAATACCAACTACAACAACAGTAACAATAACAATAACAACACCAACAACAATGATAACAACACCAACAACAACAATAACAGCACCAACAATAATAACAACAATAACAATAACAACAGCAACAACAATAACAACACAAACAACAACAATAACAACACCAACAACAACAGGAACAATATCAACACCAACAACAACAGGAACAATATCAACACCAACAACAACAACAACAACAACAACAATAACAACAACACCAACAGCATCAGCATCCCACCCCCGATCCAGCCGCACCTTCTCCCCCTGCGGGCGACGGGGTCGGCCGGCCTCGCCAGGAAGTGGAAGTCCTCTCGAAGCGCCGGCGGAGACACGTCCCTTTCGAGGAAGTCCGAGAGTGACATCTCGGCCAAATCCGATTCATTTCTCCTTGCCCTTCCAGTAGCCATTATTCTTGGAGAGACAAAGGGGATGGGACTTAGACGGAGAAGTGTTCCTTGACAACTGGGTGAATTTCCCACGTGCTGAGACGGGCATCTTGGGGAGATAAGATAAAGGGGGGGGGGGGGGTAGCATAATATAGAGACTAGATACTGTTAAAATTAATAATTCATTACTGATTTTATATTTTCTAACCGTATGGCATGCTTTAAGATGTACTTCGACGCGATTGTATGTCATGAATTGATACAGAACCATCGACCAAGTTAGTCCTCATGCTCTTAAAATATCACGAGGAAGATTAATAATGATTTAATTAATAAATATCTCACAATATCAACATCTATCACAAATCCCTCCAAGATAGAAATAACAAGCCACTAAAGATAAATACCCCAATAAGGAACCATCAAGCCAGTCGCAGCTCACGCCTCTGACGTCGGCCATGTTTGTTGACAGACGCTGAGGCCGGCACCACACTCGCGAGCAACAGCTGTCAACTATCGTCAAAGGGGACCCGAAATCGCCACCCTGAAAGGTTGGTTTTGGTCTAGCCTTGGTATATTTGCGTTTGGTTTTGCTATATTTGTTTTTGGTGGGCGGCTGGGGGGTGTGTGGTTGTTCCAAATAATGAAAGTGAAATCTTAGGTGGACGTGACCATATCGTGGTATTTTCATCTGTTTGGAATAAAATAAACTACCGCGGAGAACTTTGTGTGAGTTGAACGCAGAGTGCAACCTGAGTAAAAGCTTACATTTTATGCTACGTATAATATAGTTTGATGAATATGTTGTCTTCGTGTATTTCTCATTTCGTGAAACCGCCCTTTGTTTTTATAAACATTTAGTCAATCTCCTGTATATTATCAATACATTATATTAGAAATCATATCTGTAGTTTTTATGAAAGTGGATAGCATCAAGGTGCAGGAATTATGAAGTAGGTCAGCAGTTGACCTGATTGTGTATGTTAAATATGGACGTATTATGCACCTTGTTTATTTCCCTTTCCATGGGTAGGGAAGCTGTATCTCGCCTTCTTGTGCACTAGCCTTTGAACAGTTAGGAGAGAGCTATAGATGATATGTAGGTGGCAGAGTTGGGTAATAAAGCCTCTGTGTAACGAGGGAACGATGCAAACCGAGACAAAAGTTCTTCTACGGCAATATGTGTACGAAGGTGCTACAGGCTAGAGAACAGAGAAGATTGCCCATTTGTAGCGAAGTTGCTCGTCTCGTTGACATGACGATGTTTCATTCAACACTGCGCTTTTTAATAATGATATTTTGGTAATTATCGGTGTCTGCTTTTCCACAATAATGCTTTTAATGTTGTTATACTTCCTTTGTGTTTTCATATTCACTTGCACAATACTTTATACGAATCTTCTGCACGTGCGTTTTTACAACCGGGGCCTTTGGCAGCACTGGGAGACCATTTTTTGAGAAGCACTGGTGAGAAACGTTTTGTTTTCAGTGTTGCGTCGATTCTAGGTTACTCTTAAGGCTGTACGGTGGCAACAAAGGAGGATTGGACGTTGACCATCCCAGTTTGATAAGAGATCATTAAGCGTCCAAATGTTGTAAAGAGCAATTACAGTTGATATAGATAATCAGTGGAGTGTTAATATGATTGGCAGATTTACTGTATAAAGCTGCAAATTATTAGGATCAATTATATCATATTGTGTAAATTGTACAGGGGCCCACTGGGCAGAGCCCCCTGGCTAGGGGGTATATACCAGTGTTAGGTTAAGTTGGATGTTGGGTTAAGATGTGTCTGACAACCACAGGCTCTGTCTCTGGCTAGGGTTCATAGATTTTACTGAAAAATTGGTTGGATGCCTGTAGAGTTTTTCAAAAATTGTCTCATCAGCCTGCAGGCTTTAAAAGATGCCATTTTTTTCAGCATTTTTATGCTGTTTTTATGCATTTTTGTTCTACATTAATTATATTTTAGCCTTTTTACCCCATAGTTTCCCTGATATTTTTCATGACCTCCCCTGCTATCAGAAATATCAAATCAAGATTGTCAGTGGAAATGGTAATCAGATCTCCTCAAAAACTTACTTTGAACAAGGAACAATACCTAGAATCATTGAAAGCAAGCCACTACACTGTTTCCATGTTGACCTTCAAATATTTCACAGTAATCAATGGTCTTAGATATTCACGCACATTGATTTTGCAGAAGAAGCCATGGCAGACAGTGATGATGAGTATGAGCGACGTAGACGGGATAAATTTCGTGGAGAGAGATCAGAGTATACAAGCAGCAGCAGCACCAGAGACCGCAGAGATGACAGTAGGCGAGGAAGGGATGACTGGGCCGACAGGTGAGAAGATAACATGCTGATTATTTCCAGACTGTACAATTATGTAAATTGTGTGCATTTATGTAAATCATGTAGTAGAACATTAAAACTTAACTGCGTTAATGTATGTAAATTTTAATTATTTTCTTATGCTCTTTAACCCCTTGGTGACGGGTGAAGAAAACTAAAAAAATCTCTACGCTCTGGCGATTAATGGCAACGCGCCGACTTTGAGCGCGGGAGTTCGGTACATCAAGCCGAATCGCCACCGCGGCTTACAACCGCACGCCACATTTTGAGCGGTTTGTTTTCACGTCTATAGACGTGACCCGTCGTTAAGGGGTTAACTACGATTGTCTATAGAACTTTACAAAGCTAAGCTGCAGCTGTATTTAAGGATTACAATGCATGATCCATATATAAAACTTGTATGTATTGTTGGGATTTCTTTGTACAGAGGCCGTGATAGTTGGGGTAGCAGGGAACGCGGTTCCTCGCGTCGGGAATATGGCAGGGACTATGGAAGGTCCCGTGACCGCTATTCCCCTGGAAGACATGACATGTCTCCTCCCATTAAGCGGATGAGGCAGGACTGGTAAGTCACAAGTGTAACATTTTCTCAGTACCTGACTTGCTTCAACATCCATTTGTATATTTTCTGTACAGATTGTGAAACAGAAATGTGTTCATGTATGGCTGCAGTGACTTATGTAATTGATTTATTTCTGACATTACACGAACAGGGACGACCGAAGGTATCCATATGAGAGCAGCGGTGGTGGGGCAGGAGCAAATTATGGGGCCTATGGAGGTAGCTACGGGCAGGATTATGGCCATCCATCTGGTCATGCTGGTGGTGGTGGAAGGTTAGCTGATTTTGTGTTTGTTAGTAGGCTTCTTGCACAGTTGGTAGAAGCTTTAAACAGAACAGTTTTGAATGTTTCAAAAGATGCATTTCCATTAATTTCTTGAGCAAATTTTGGTAAAATGTTCAGTAGATATACTACCTCAAATGGTAATTGATGTGACAAGTGCCATCTTTTCTGGTGGTAATTAGGGTATCACACAAATGTTGCACAACACCCAAAACCTGTCTCATGATCACATGTGAGACATGCTGCAAAGCTCCACCCACTCCAGTAACGTAATGGGAGTGGCTACGGTTGACGGCAAGCTGTTTTACTGTGTTTGCTATTTTTTCAACTGGTTCAAAGCATTTTGGAAAAAATCATAGATGGCTTTTGATATCTTTTGGTGAGTTGTGTTGTGTAATAGATACCCAATATAAATATGATTATGCATGAAAATAACCAAGGAAAGATAAATGCTTCTGGCAACTCTGTAAAAGTTTACTGTCTTTTCAATTCCTGTTATGCGAGAGGCATTGCATAACCATAAAAAAGACCTCCATACAGTCACATCAATTCCCATTTTTTCCACATTTACAAATTTAATATCCATCAAAGAAGCACCCATTCTTAATTTGATAGTTCTAAGATTTTATTATGAGGCAAATTTTTCAAAGAAAAAAGTTATCTTTAATTTCATTAGTCTGTTTATTACATGTACCCTCTACCTTTTACTGTACGCCTTGTTAAGATTGCAATTATGTCCTTTTTTTTTTTTTTTTTTTTTTTTTTGCTGTATGCTTTGCACCCTCTTCTAATATAGTCATGCCTTAGCAAGGGTTTTTGTTGGTAGATTGGATGTTAAGTGAATTGTCAACAGCAATACATTTATTGCAATGATTGAGAATCATATAATGCTTGATTGGAGGAAAAGACATTTTACTTTTATTTCCTGAAAGATTTTAGTTCTTAATATTATCCATATGTAATGATTCCACTAACAGGTTTTAATCAGAATTCCGAATGATTGTATATTAAGTGAGATTTGCTTCTCTATGTAACTCCTTGATGCACAAGCTTCCCAGAATTCAAAGTATTTTTTAATTTGTGTAAATATTAAGTATTGCCATTTCCTCTTCCCCCACGTTCCAGGTTAGATGAGCTGGGCCCTACGCAGCCACCAATGATGACTTTCAAAGCCTTCATGGAGCAGTGTGACGACTCCATCTCGGAGGAGGAGGCACTGAGGAAGTATTCAGACTACAAGCTTGAGTTCAAAAGACAACAACTTAATGAATTCTTTATCAACCATAAAGAAGAAGAATGGTGAGCACCATATAACATCATCTTCCTACTCAAGAGGGATATACCTTGCTGAAGAGTTGAGGATAGGATAGCTGGGAGACTTGCAGGATAAGAAGAGAGGTTATGGGTAGGAGTGGCTGTGGTCTAGGGAGGTGGCATAGGGTTATTACAGGCATTAACACTTCTAGTAGAAAGAACCATTTTGGAACTGCAAGGTTAGAAATTATTTTTGTTATCTTTTGTTATCAAGGCTCTTCATAGTATAGGTCCCCACTAGAGTAGAAACTTCTTAATCTTTGTGCCAGGTTAGCTCAACCTAGCAGAGTTCTTTTTATGGAAGCCTTTATGTTTTAAATATTTCTTGTGTACAGGCAGGTGTTCATGGTGTGCAAGAGGATAATAGAATTTTAGATTAGTTACTTGTGACTGTTTGTTCTTTGTCTTTTTTACTTTTCACATCAGTTTCTTCTTGTTTATAATAGGTGATTCAGCTAGATGTACGTAGTTTGGATAGCTCAGAAAAATGAAATCTATATTTTTCTTTATTCTCCTCATCCTTTTTCTTTGTTGTACATTTTGGGTTGAAAGAAGTATGTTAGAATTACAGATAGGATAGGTTACTTTTTTAAGCTTTTAGGTTTAAAGTTCTATAAATGTGGGCAATCTCATCTCGAGGTTCCACCCATACTTAATCTAACACTTGCCTCCTGACAGTTGCTTTTCCAGCATCTACAAACTACTGCACACCGCAAGCCAGCTAGAATTTCTGTTCTGACGATCTGATGAAAAACACACATGGGGCTCCTAAACGCGGTTAGTTAGGGTCGCTGCGCGCAATGCAGTGTTAGTGATGCGATATGAATGTCTAGGCTAGGCAGGGGGTCGCACAATGACCCGTCGTTCGCTCCGCTCTGTGTATCGAGCCCATGTGTGGTACAGGTGGCAATTTTCCACTCAGGCAGGTGAGATTACTTTGCCTAATGGTAACATTTCTTCTACTAAATTTTCTTCCCTTGTCACCTTTTCTCATAATGATAGTAATCTGCAAAGGATCAAGAATCGGCGACAGCATCAGTAATTAGCACGAATGCTAGTTCAGATTACTGTTTCAACATCAGTCTAGTGTAATACCTAGCTTCACAGTGGATTTGTTTTTTTAATGTTTACAACCAAGTTGAATTGTAAGTTTGACGGCAGCTGAGGAACAAAGGCTCTATAGGACGCTGATCAAAGAGGAGTAAGTGAGGTGTTTTATTCAGTTGGTAAAATTGTCATATGTCTTACATTTTTGCAATACTTTTACCAGGTTTAAGGCCAAGTACCACCCAGAGGAGTGTGTGAAGCGACGGGATGAGCAGCTGTCAAACTTGAAGGTAATTGCTTGGTAATTCCTTGTCTCCCTTTATCTGATACATAATTCCAGATAATTTGTTATGTTTGCCCTTGATATTGTATCATGTATGTTTATTCCACATTTTCCTTTTCACAGAGAAGAGTGTCTGTTTTTTGTGAACTTTTTGAAATGAGTCGAATGGAGAATATTAGTGTTGATGCCGATCAGTCAGACCAACTTCTGAAGCTTTTGGACTCTGTGGTCATCAAACTGGAAGGAGGCACAGACCTTGATCTTCAGGTTTTGGACCAAGCGCCTGAGGAGGATGTCAAGTCTCAGCCAATTGAAGAAGAAAAGAAGCCATTTATTTTGGGAGAGGAGTAAGTACATTTTCTTTCTCTCCTTACTCTTTTGATAATCATTTCATTTTAATTTCGCAAAAGACCCTTTCCTGAAGCAAGTTTGAAAGAAACTGTGAAAGTATGGAAATCACATAAATCATATTGATGTTTGTTTTTTTTCCCCCTCCCAGTTCTGATGAGGGTGAAGAGAAGGAGAAATCAGAAGAGAAGAATCCTGATGAACCACTAAAGATGGACATGTCAGAAGAACAGATGGAACTGCAGAAGAAAGCTAAGGAGTACCTTAAACAGAAGGTTAATGAAGGAGAAAAAGGTTAGTGTCTTCGGTTGGCCCTGGATAACAACCTGCTCCAAGCCAACACAACAGTTTAGAGGAAATTATGGCTTAGAGAGATTCTCTCTCTCTCTCTCTCTCTCTCTCTCTCTCTGAGGTTGTCCTGTTAATATCTCATATTTAACAAGTAGCATGTTATCATAGCCAAAGCTAATTTTATTAAATGCATTTGCCTTGTTTGTTTCTCAGAGACTCGGAAGCGAAAGCACTCTGGCAGTTCTTCCTCTAGCTCATCAAGTGACTCGGACGACGAGCCCATGGAGGAAGACTTGAAAGAACCACCACCTCCCGGCATGGAGAAGGAAGAGGGGGAGAATGTGGTAGAAGAGAAGCCTGAAGAGGGTGAGGAGAAGAGCACAGAGGAGGAGAAGAAAGAAAATGGACTCCAGCCCCCAGGAGAAGAGGAGGAGAATAAGGAAGATCTGGATGAAGGTAGGGGGGTGGATCACTAGGTTATAATTTTAGAGAAGGTTTAAATGTATGTAAAAACACACATAACTAGACTAAACAAAATCTTGTGATCTGACATCAACTTTTTTGATATCAGAGTTGTGTTATGTTAGCATCTTGTCCCCTACCCAGCTGTCTAATCAGAGCCAAGATATTAGGGGATCATGGGTTGCCAATCTGCTCATTGTTGCCAGACTTACAAGACAGCTTTTCTTAAAACACAACAAAACTTATCTTTCTAAAATAAAAAATCAAACTTAACCCAATGCCAACGGGTCGGAAAACAGCTCTGCACACAATGTTCCGGGGAACAAAAACAAGTGGCTGGCTTTCCCGCCGGGATGCGCGCTCAATTCGTACTACCCGTCTCGCCATCCCACAGAAGTTTCAGCGCGCTCGGGCAGCTGGTTTGCGTATAACCGCAACCTCCGTTTTTTTTGTTTTTTTTTCTAAAAACATATGAAAGTTTGCAGACTTACTGTAGCCATATATTATGTCCTATGAAGGATTTTATTGTCTCATACTGTAGTATATACTCCATTTTAGGAGTAATCAACCAATGTGAGTGGCAAAGTCAATAGTATGTTTTGGCGTGAGCACAGGAAAGCAGTGGTAAGGTCGATATTTTTTTTTTTTTTTTTTTTTTTTTTTTTTTTTTTTTTTTTTTTTTTTTTTTGAAATTGGAAAAAATATACATATAAATATGTAAAAAAAAACTATTTACAACTACTACAAGTACTTTCAGGCATGATATGCCTGGAAGCAGGGTGCTGGACATAGGGAAATGCAGTTGGCACACATGACTCTGGTCTCCTCTCTGTGCAGGTTGTTCCTCCAGCAGAGCGCACATCTCCACCTGGCATGTGCGCCTGCTGGGGATCCTCCTCAGGTACTAGCCTTTTTACTAGGGTTGTACTGAAGGGCCTGAAGCCTCCCTTTGAAGGCCCACAAGCTCTCGTCGACAGTCATGTTCTGGTTGGGGACGAAGACGGAACGGTACATCGAATCCAAGACTTCAATCACAGGGCGCTGCTTCCACAACCACTCCTCTGCGCTGTGCTCCCCTTTGTTGTTAGCGAATTGGAGGGCAGAGGTAAGGTTGTCGAAGCGGTCCCTGGACATGGTCTTGGTGAACACCGATGAGCACATCAACGGGTCCTTCAACCAAAGGTCCCTCTGGCACCTCTTCGCCTGAAATCCCATGAGGAACCTAAGGCCAACATATGAGTGGACCTCTTTGTGTACTCCCACCCCTTCATGTGGGATGAAGGGCTTCGTGGGTTCTGTCGAGCGTACCTGCAGTTGGAAGGAAAAAAGACATTGTAAAACGGGTGTTCCAAAAAAGGACGTAGAAAATTTCAAGGCAGAGCACAAAAAAAACGAGTAAGTTGCTTACCAATTCGTCTCATCCACAATTGTTTGAAACAACTCCTCTGGGAAGAGGCTGTTGAATATCTCCATTGGGCCTGAAGATTCGTCAAGGTGTGCGTGCACACCTGGTGTCCCCTGAAGTAGTGACGCCTGACGAAGTTCTTTGCCCAAGCAAAAGAAGGTGTTCCGGGAGCGTTGCGCTCCCACTTTCGCCTGGCGTATTCCGTGAGAGGCTCGTCCGAGTCCAAGGAGGTATCCACCAGCGGGACATAGACGTAATCTACATCCGAGCTGTCCTCCACGGCAGATTCTCCCGAGTCGGCCTCCCAATCCAGGTCATCACCATTGAACTGGCCGGAGATTTCAATTTCTGTAAAAATACGAAGAAAACATGAGTACTACGTAAAAAAAGTTATGCTATGCAGAAACAAAGTAGTATATGTCCAAAGAGGCAGGTATTTTCACAAGTCAAAGAAAAAGTAGAAAACTTACCAGAGAGATTACTTGTCCTTGAGAGTTTCAGAGGAGGTGTGTAGTCCTCATCTGAGCCCTCATCAAAGACTTCGTCGGCGGATGAGTACAGATAGAGGAGCGGTTCTGGGGCATTCCGCAAGTGAGGATATCCTCTAGAAGTAGACGGTAGGGGATCGTCCACTGTCTTGCAAAAGACAAGGCACGGACTCTAGGGGAATTCCTCCGCTTGCGGGAGCAGCGAGTAGATAGCAATCGAGACACACCAACAGTTGCGCGTACAAAAACACAAGCTAACAAACACAATCACAACGAAGAACAGATACACACATCTATGTATGTACACATATAGTTGCACAAACATAATTATCAATATAAAGACCTGTATACATAGAAACTAGCTCAATAACAGTAATTCATACAGCCATACAGAAATGCGCGTCCCCGGCGGGACGGGTTAGAAATGGAGCACATGTAGTCCTGTGCCCTGTGGGACGGGTCCACACTGGGTACGGTACTACATGTGACCCAGCGTGAAGGGGTTAATAGCTTTCTATAAATCTGTTGTCAGTTATTCCTTACATGTTTTGAATACTTTCAGCTAACTCACTCATTATTTAGTGTATGTAGAAAATAATATTATATAAACAATAATTATTAAGGAAATAAAAACTGTGGGAGGCTTAGGTAACTGACAACTTTACCTTGTAGTAACTGAATTTGCCAAACATTGGGAAGTAACAAGTGGTTGTTTCTCATTTGTAGCCCTTGCATGTCACACTTTTACCATGTTTATCCTTTATTTTTTCATCAAATGCATTGAAGTTGTCTGAGAAGGAAATCATTTGTTTACTTGTAGAAACCGCTTCTCGGAATGGGGAGAAAGAGGAAGATAAAGATAAGGAATCCAAAAAAGATGAAGAGGAGGAGGGTAAGGAAGAAGAACAGAAACCTAGGGCACTCCACAAAACAGCATCCATCTTCTTACGGAATTTGGCTCCAACAATAACCAAGCAGGAAGTTGAAGCGGTGAGTGTTAACACAACAGATTAGTTTACTCCCTGTATCTGTCTCCCTTCCTTTCCCATGTATATTTCAGTCATTATACATGTCATCTTTATAACCAGGGTGTTATATTTTCCAGATGTGTCGGCGATATAATGGATTTTTGCGAGCTGCCATTGCAGACCCTCAACCAGAACGCAGGTGGTTCAGACGTGGATGGGTAACATTCAGGAGAGACGTCAACATTAAAGACATTTGTTGGAACCTAAATAATATTAGAGTAAGTGTTTTATACTAAGAAAGTTAAAAGTGTACTTTTTTGGGAGCAATCAAAGCTCACAGCTCATGATTATACTGTATTAGTGTGTATGAAAATAAATGATTATAAATTTTGGTATGGACCTAACAACTTTTTCTTGTACAGCTGAGAGACTGTGAACTTGGGGCTATTGTCAATCGAGATCTGAGCCGTCGCATTCGCACTGTAAATGGAATCACTTCTCACCGCAGTGTTGTCCGTTCAGATATCAAGTTATCAGCCAAGATTATCCAGAACCTTGATTCTCGTTGGGGATTATGGATTGAGGCAGCTGAGAGCCTGGACAATGCAGTAAGACTTCATTCATTGGTAAATTATGAGAGAGAGTTCATATTGAAAAACTGACGGAGCCATGTTCTTGACATTCCTATTTGATACTAGCATATATTTCTTTGGTGGACAATAGTTGCTGAGCCTGACTTCCTCGTCAAACCCTGTGCTTCGGAACATAACTGACTACTTAATAGAAGAGGCCAGTGCAGAGGAGGAGGAATTACTTGGCGCTAATGACGCATCAGCCAACAATAGTGAGGAAAAGGCAGAGGGAGAAGCAATTGAAAGAGATCCTAGTCTGATTAAGGTAAGGAAAACCTAAAGTGTTTTTATTTTTAAGAAGTATAAGAGAATCATATATTTTAATACTGTTACGGTTAATACATACATAATTGTTTTTACAATTATTGATACCTATACAATTTTTTACAGGTATTGGATAGATTACTTCTTTACTTGCGTATTGTGCATTCAGTGGACTATTACAATCATTCTGAATACCCCAATGAAGATGAAATGCCCAATAGGTGTGGTATCATGCATGCCCGTGGCATACCACCCTCAAGTAAAGTAACACCTCAAGAAGTACAAGATTATTGTAGAGCCTTTGAAAACAAGATTGGATCATTCCTGCAACCATTGACCAAACTTAGCGATGATGAATCAAAGAAATTAGGTAATACTACCACACAGTCTTATGTAATAAGATTTGAAAATCATGGGCTATATGAGTGTGTGTATATGTAAGTTAAGCAAGCTGCACATTATCTGTAGTGTAATTCCTCTAAGATAACTAACACTTCCTACCCACTCAAGGTCTGAAAGAGGCAGAGGAAGAGGTAGAGAAGTTTGTCCAGTCCAACACTCAAGAGGTAGCCAAGGACAAGTGGCAGTGTCCCCTCTGCGGGAAGAAGTTCAAGGGTGCAGAGTATGTGCACAAACACATCCTCATCAAGCATGCTGAGAAAGTCAAGGAGGTCAAAAAAGAGGTATGTTATTTTGAATTGGAAGTAGAAAGCATTCCTGTACTGAAGTGTGGAAATAGGGTACTTCCATTTTGGACAACGTGTTCTTAACATGACATGCGCTTGTTCATCTTTTCAGGTGGATTACTTCAATAATTATCTCAGAGATCCAAAGAGACCTCAGCTGCCAGAATATCCTGGGAATAAGCATGGTGGCAGAAAGGATGACCGGCCTGACCCATATGTTGCAGCCTATCCCCAGCAGGCACCTGGGTAAGGAGGTTCTTCGCAATTGACTCTGTATCAAGGTGCTTATGGGATAGTGTTCACCACTCTGCCTTGATGAAAGTCTGAGTTGGTAGCTACCAAGCTGAGCATTTCTTACCGTCAATTACGGCAAAAATTGATAGAATTTCTGTATTTCCAGTATTTTAGTGACGCTTTTTCATAACTGAGGAAACTTGCCTTAATATATCAGATTGATAGGTGTGAAGGGGGGGGATGGAGCCAAATAATGCATTTAGCCATTAAGGATGTGCCTTTAGATGCTGTTAATTGATAGATGAATAAGTATTTGTATAATTTATTCAGTCTTGTGATTACTAGAAAGTAAAATAAGAAGTTCAGTTTTATTTATGATAACAAGGTGCTCCATACCATGAACTGTCAAAATACTCTAGGGAGTAAGTTGATTGCTTTTTTGGGTTCAACTGACTTAATGCTAAATGCCACTGCTACACATCTTATCATAAGTACCTTGTGAGTCTACTGATAATAAATTATGTCTTCTGATATGTGTAGATATATGAAATGTTGAAACCAGTTTTAAGTTAGGAGCAAGTATAAATATAATATACTATAGTGCACATCTCTGTATGGGATTTTTTCAATTACAGGTATGGTGCCTATGGTGGAGCATATGGTAGGCAGTACCCAGCAGCACCTGGATACGCTTATGGTAGTAGCTACCCCAAAGATTACTATGCAGGACGTGGTGACCACTACGCTCGTGAACCCTATGCCAGGCCACGTGTAACTTACAGGTCACGGTGAGTTGGTATTCTGATTCTCCGTGCTTTTGTATATTGATTGTTTGCCGCCCTTAATTCCAGAGTTTCATTTGAAATCTTTGTGTATCCTTTTCTGTAGTAAACTTGCCATCTGCATCAAATGATCATGATAAAGTAGGAGTTGAAATAAGAATAACGTTAATATTCATGCATAACTGCTAAATATTACTAACTGATAGTTGATTTTATGATATTTTGTGAAGTTTAAAGTTTGACTAGTTTTATATTTGTACTTGTAGGAAAACCAGAAATAGCTATTGTACATTAAATTGTGCGCAAAGCTGCATAGACTAGTCCTGATGTTTAGAAACTGCAAGTGGTGTTTACATGAAAGAACATCAGAATAAGAATTCAGTACTTTAGTTTTTCAGTAGGAGAAAACAAGGGTGGAAATATGAAACTGTTTTATATACCCCATCTCCCTCCCCTTCCTCCCCTCCCTCCACTCCCTCCCCTTCCCTCCCCTCCCTCCACTCCCTCCCCTTCCTCCCCTTCCTCCCCTCCCTCCCCTTCCTCCCCTCCCTCCACTCCCTCCCCTCCCTCCCCTCCCTCCCCTTCCTCCCCTTCCTCCCCTTCCTCCCCTCCCTCCCCTCCCTCCCCTTCCTCCCCTTCCTCCCTGTCTCAGCCACCTTCTCCACACATCTTGCTTCGTTAATGTTTTACTTCTTTTTAGTGTTAATCTTTTTTTTTTACTATCACAAACTTAGCATACTTTAGGGGTAAGATGAATTCATTTTCTTTTCTTTTTTCTTTTCTTTTCTTTTCTTTTTCCTTTCCTTTCCTTTCCTTTCCTTTCCTTTTTTTTTCTTTTCTTTTCTTTTCTTTTCTTTTCTTTTCTTTTCTTTTCTCTTCTCTTCTCTTCTCTTCTCTTCTCTTCTCTTCTCTTCTCTTCTCTTCTCTTCTCTTCTCTTCTCTTCTTTTCTTTTCTTTTCTTTTCTTTTCTTTTCTTTTCTTTTCTTTTCTTTTCTTTTCTTTTCTTTTCTTTTCTTTTCTTTTCTTTTCTTTTCTTTTCTTTTCTTTTCTTTTCTTTTCTTTTCTTTTCTTTTCTTTTCTTTTCTTTTCTTTTCTTTTCTTTTCTTTTCTTTTCTTTTCTTTTTTCCCTCTCCCTCTCCTCTCTCTCCTCTCCCTCTCCCTCTCCCTCTCCCTCTCCCTCTCCCCAATATTCTCTTACAATTGCATAAATTAGGATTTAGTAGCAAAACAGCCTTATCTTCTAATTGATTAAAGATTCAGGAAGGTTAAATGCTCACTATTATCTGTGAGCCATTAAAAAGAATCAGTTTTGAGTGATAGATACAAGGAATCAGTTTTGACCCCTATTTTCTGGAGTGAAGGTATTGCTAGATTTGCATATCTCAGGAGGTAAGATATCTTGTTTAGGCAGTGAGGATAATTCCAGGCCGTACTGCTGCAGGCCTTGCACCGGCTGGGTCTCTGGCATCGACTAAGTAATGGTTTTTGTTTCCTTAGGTCGGGCGACCCGCGGGAAGTCATTGGCTACCATGACTTGGATGCTCCCGATGATACAGATCTCTTTTAACCTTGACGCCGCCTGCCCAATTGTACGCACCGTTCCAAATATGAGGTCTCAGTTTAGCCGTTATTGTTACATCTCTTGGTAACAGGTGATGTTGTTTGAGAGATTGGGGGTGAGGTTTTTCCCAGAGAAGAGACGTTGGCCAGTAAAGCTTGCTGTTGTCTTATAGTTGAATGTGACTCTTGCCTCTACCATTCAAGAGCCGTGTGTGTTCAGCAGACACGTGTTATAGGTTTCATATTATTGGAATTTCTTAGTTTTACTCTTATTGTACAGAAAGTTGACATTTAAGTACTAAGAAAATTTTTAGTTTATATGTTTATTCAAAAGGCCCCAATTTTCATTTCATAGACAAAATATCAAGACTTGGACTCCCAGGATTACTCCCCACAATATGCCATTCAACATTATCTTAGCAAAATTGTTACCAAGAGGCAGGACATAGCTATGCTCTTGGCTGGGGCTCTCCTCAGCACAAACCATAGTTCATGCCATCAGAAAATAATATTTCTGGATTATTGAATTTGTTTTCACCTTTCCTTCATTGTCATTATTATTTGCCTGTGGATTTAAAAGGTATATTATAGAAATATTACTTTCTTTGTAACATAATAGCTTACTGAACCTATAATAGGAAAAGAATGCCTCTGCTAAACTGCTTTGCTTATTGCTTCCCAGGAAGGTGTTGCGCTCTTGTCACGTCTGCACTCGGTTCCAGCAGCAACACATTGGTGTCAGCTCTTAATGCATTTTATCCCTCAAATAATAAAGAGTGCCTTAGATGACAAGTGCACTTCCCTTTCAGCAGTCTGTCAATCTGTGTGTAAAATTTGTTAAGTTGTCTTTTCTATGAGTGTAATACATGTCAAATCCTTTCTCCCCAACAGGGTTGGATATAGGGACCTTGATGCACCCAAGGAAGACTACTAGTTCCTCAAGACTAATTGAATATTGTGGACCTTCAAGTCAAAGCCAAGTGTGTTCACTGTTGAGCAGTTATGTAACAGCAACGACAAAGAACTAACGATATCAGCATCATTGATTTATCTTCCTGCGATGGAATGTGACTTATGAATCATTGTGAAATGGTTAGAATTAGGTTTATGAAGATCTTGCCAAATTGACTTCAACTTGAGAGCTGGTGGACTTCATTGTACCAGATATTGCCTTTACACATTGTCTTCATGTTAGGATTTTTGTAAAGAAGTCAAGTGTGTGATTTACACTGAACAAATATTTGGCTTGTTCATCTTGGGGGTTTATTACAGACTTCTATTCATGGATAGTATAGCTTCATCCTTGCAATGTCTTTTAATATATTTTGTATTATCATCAGTGTATTATTGTTAATATACCACCAGTACCATTTCCATTACCTTTTTGAATAACACTTATTTGGGCTGCAGTGTTTGTATAGTTCATATAGTTCATAAATGGTGAATATTTTTATTGTGACAAATGTCAGATTATTCTGGTTGGACTCTATCAGAACTAAATTTGGTTTTAGTTTTCAGTTATTTGTGTATTGATTCATATAATGAACAACTCTTTTCATTCTTTTTTGTTTTACTTCCCTTGCCCATTGTGGCTTTTCACTTCTTTTCAAGTATAAAAAGTTACAGGATATTGATTTATAAAATAAAAAAAATAACAGATTAATTTTTAAAAAAAACTTTTTATTGGAATCAATTTCATAAGAGAAGTACCCCAAACATTAAAATGTGAACGAAAGTTAATCAAACCACCATAAATAAGAAATTTTCCATAGACCTTTCATAGGCTGGAGGATTAGAACGTAATTTCTTTGATTTATGGCCAATAAGAATGCATTAGGGTACAATGAAATACATAAATTTTGTTATGGTCATCGCTCTGAGGCAAAGGAGAGATGAGAGTAATTTATGGTCCTAAACAAGCCCTTCTCGAGGTAATCATTATCTTTTTCGCTAGATGCCTTTTAAACTGGGAACCTAAATTGGAAAGTAGAAGTTTGTTTTAGCTTTTTTGCCTCAGAAGTTGGAATGATTAATTTCCACGAGCAGACTAACATTCCTCTTACTGTGAAACAATTTATGCGGCTTGTATCGAAGTTAGGGATTAAGAAGGAAATGGAGTTATAGCATTGAATCAAAATATGCCGCTTCTTGTCTACAAAAATTGGAAAATAAAAAATGACTAAAATATTGAATATCAGGAAAAATGTCACTCGTAGCAGGAAACGGCAAGAAAGAGTAAGCCAAGATACTATTTTGTTTTTCCTAAATTGTCTGGATTCACAATTCAAAACCATTGCATCCATTTGTTTTGTTTGTTTACAGTGTTCACATACTGTATGTGTTGCAGTGTTCCATAATAATCTTGATACTTTTAACAACCAGTCATATTTAAGCACCAGGAGAAGAAAACGGACTGGTTCATAATAAAATGGCGTATCATTTATGCATACCCAAAATAAAAACGTAAACAACAAAGTCAAACCAAATTGATTCACATACGGTAAAGACAGACACGCAACCAGCTTTAATTGCATATTTAGATACATTCGCACAGAACGGGGGGATTAATTCTTTCAATACAAAAGCGTACAGGACAACACGGGTAGATTGACATTTATATATAAAATAACAGACCTGTAACCTGACCATCCTCCCTGGAAAGGTTGCTGCGGTGGACAAACTACCCCGAGGCGCTAAGCTTGCCTGTCAGGTGAGGTCAACATTTCCGGTATATGAAAGTGAAAGTCCGCGGATAATGTACTAGAATATATACTCGGCATTATGCCGTCAATGGATGAGCAAATTTCTTCGTCAGACGTACACAGAAAAATAACATTGTTTTCGTAAATACACGTGTGCAAGAATATGTATGCATGTGTGTATGTGCGACTGTCTGTGCTTGAATGTGTGAATGTGGATATCGGGCTGAGCTTAAAGCTACGCGGAGAAAAAAATGAGCTATTTCTATCGACGTTGCTTCAAAACATCCAGATCAATAAGAATATTGATCAAATAGCTCCAGAATCCATACACTGGACATCATCCCTAAACTCTACGGAACTTGTACATGTTTTCATGTTAGAACGAAGAAATACATACTAATTT
>NC_061845.1:27959372-27974372 GCF_019202785.1 Penaeus chinensis
CGGGTTAAAGAGGTTTTGTCAAGGAGGCTTTCACCCCCAGATGTTCCTCCTCGCACAGATTTCGAGATGTTTTTCTTGTTTTTTTAATCTAAAAACCTTTTATTTTATATATATATAAGGTGTGTGTTTTGCTAAGCAGGCTTGTGGGTTAAGGAGCTCGTAATTTATTTTATTTGTTTATTTTTTTTATTCGTGTTTGTGTCTCCAGGGTTAGGGTATTTAAATGTTTTGAAAACCTTGCATGGCCTTTAAAAGGGTTAATGTTACTGACCCCCCTCCCCCCCTTTATCTGGGGAGTAAATAGAAGGCAGAAAGGGTTAGGTCAGGACTTTTGGGCTCACAGGACCCTTGGTCTGGGGACGTAATCAGGAGGCAAGTCACTCTCGGTAACAAATTCTAGATATTGTTGGCATTGATGTCTACTTGGCTTAAACGTAAAGTAATTATCACGCTGTGGTTGCTGAAGTCTTCATTTAATTATGATTCCATTGGCTGTTTATCTTCTAACCAAAATCTGAGTTAAACTCGCACTTGTCTGTGAGGGGAGGCCTGGATTTTCAGTCCAATCGGATGCGAAAGCCGTGGGTGAGGCCTCGGTCCTTTCGTTACTCGAGAGAATACCAGCAAATCTCTTCCATGTAATTCTGGCAGGTTTGCTTGGCTTGTGATCTGATTTGACTGTAGGATGGAATTCAACCGTTTTGCCAGCGTGTATGTTGTGAGGGTTTGTGGGCCCTTGTCCGAGTGCCATGCAAGACTGGAAAATGTGGCGGCACCCAATTCCATGTTTCTGATTTTCTAAACCTTTCGAGTTGCGGTGACTAGGCGTGGCTGAGGGGGCATTGTCGGGGCTCCACCCCCTACCACCCCCTGGCATACCTTTTCACCTCGGTATGGGTGGCAGGGTAGAACTTTAAACTCGGGAGCACTGCAGCTGTGAGCAGTTTCTTTGTGGTCTTTTTACCTTTATTTGTGGCTTTACTGTCATTTCTTGTACCAATGACTGCTACTTTTTGTCATGTATAACAGTATCTTCAATTTGCCCTATCTTAGATGAATAAAGCTTTTACTTGTGAATCTGTAAAATATCTTAAACCTATCAGTGGCAATGCACGTGCCTTCAGAATGGTATGAAACTCATGTGAGAGCTTTTATAATATTGGTGTCTCTTTTGTGCCATAATTTTGGATTGAAAGAGCCTGTGTAAAGCGACAGGCTACTCATCTGTACATAACAGATTAGTAGAATAATATAGCTGGTAGTGAATGTTTAGCAAGTATAATTCTGGTAAACATAGTACTTGGAAATACAGGGCTAACAAAATATTTTGCAATTTCATTGATAAGCAGCTTTTTTAAATTTTTGTATCCAAGTCATCTTACATTAATCATCTTTGGTCACAATATATTGGGAAGCTGTTCGAGGATAAAAGTCTAGGAACCATTAATTAATTTTTTAATAGTTGGATTAAAGATTGCATATTACCAAAACAAGGTTAATCTTTATAGTATGGATGCACAAATTGGGGATATACGCAGAGGACAAAAAGTTGCAGTCCTTGGTACAGGAAATAATTGGAAGAATGGTAAAACAATGTAGCTCAAAGTCCACTCCTTTCACTCAACTTTCAGCTCTATCTTGCCATGCATACCAAAGTGAAGACAATGTTTCTCAGGGGATTGATGGGGGCAGAAGCCCCATCAACCCTCCCCTTGGGCAGTCCGGCATGCCCCCACACAGCAACTCAAACCAATGAATAAATTTTGTGGCATGGAGTTGTACTCTGGCAAGTGTCTGTACTGTAATGGAATATCCAAAACAGCTATGTATTTCCCTGTAGCCTAAGGACTGAAATATAACTATTAGTAGGTAGGAGTCAGATGGTCAGATAGAATAAAAAGATTGTTTGTAGCTATATTGTTGATGGAATTCAAGGGGGCAATGACCCTGGTAGTCTGACCAGCTTTGTACTTTTTCCACTCAGTATTTGACATGACTTGCATCTGATCCACTTCTAAGTGTGTGTATATACTTTCTAAATATAAAGAATAGCTGACCTCATTTAGAGAGAAACCATTTTTTATTATGTTTGATATTCCAAAGGTTTGGAGAAAGTTTGAGAAAAGCAAGTTAAACCATTTTTCTAATGTATTTTTTGTTGATTTTTACAGGCAACCGCACCCTTGGCCTCTGTCTTCATTGCAGTGCAACACAATGCAACTGACATGGAGACGACCGAAACCCCAATGACCTACACCTATGGCAACAAGGACTTGGCTGCGGTGTTCTTCTACTCCCTGATATCCATTGTGATGCATGCCATTATTCAGGAATATGTGCTTGATGTAAGTATTTTTCTTTGAAATTCATATTTTTTAAATATTGTAATTGAGATTGAGGAAATTGAGAAAGACAACAATGTACTATTGTATGTGTCTGATTACAGAAAGTGAACCGCAGATTACACCTCAGCAAAACTAAGCACAGCAAATTCAACGAATCTGGACAGCTGCTCATCTTCACAGCTGTTTCAGCTGCCTGGGGAATCAACATTCTTGTTAAGTATGTTCTTTTAGTTCCAGCATTGACAGATAAATAGAAAGTGGTCTGTTTATTTATATTTAAAATTTTCCAACCAGATAGCTACTAACACTGCCTTGGACCTTTCTAATTGGATTTTTTTGTTGACAGGGACAACTTGGTGTCAGATATCACATCTCTGTGGGCAGATTACCCACTTGGTCATGCCCAAATGTCATTCATGCTCAAGTTCTTCTTCATCATCCAGATGTCTTATTGGCTTCATTGTTATCCTGAACTCTACTTCCAGAAGGTTTGTAATAATTTGTTGTATACTTCCCAAAGGTTTAAATTTTTTGTTGGTTGAAGCATATAACTATTTTGAGCATTATGAATGGATTGACCTTGTAATACATGGCAAAAATCTTTAGATAGCATTGATTGTATTGCAAATTTCTTCTATTCAGACCAAACGTGAAGACATGCCAGAGAGAATTCAGCATGCTACATTATACTTGGTATTTTGTGCTGCTGCATATGTACTGAAGTGAGTATACCATTTTCATTTTTTTTAAATGTGAATAATCAACTGCTTATTTTCTTGTAAACATCTTGCTCTCCAAGACCATTTTTAAAGGGATGGGGAATATGTCATTGGTATTTGAGAATTAACAAAAAATTCTTTTTCAGCTTCACACATGTAGGCCTTGTTCTCCTGACCCTGAGATTCATTGAAGAAGCGGTCCTCCATGCCTGCCGCCTGCTTTACTTTGCCGAGAAGACTAACATTGCCAATACAGGTGAATAAACGTCCTTGGATATTTTTGCCAATCTTTCCATGGATGTCAAAATGCACAGGTTGATTTCTAAGTAACATGTGCATCAAAAGATAACTTTTTTTTTTTTTTTTTTTTAAGTGCACACTAATAATATATGAAATGACTTTTCATCGCTTCAGGCTTCCGTGTCTGGAATGTGCTGTTTGTGGTGTGCCGTCTTGCAAGCATCATTGTAGCCATCCTGACCTTCCACTATGGATTAGCCATCAATGAGGACCAGACTCTGGACGTCAGCAGTGGAAATTTCAATACTTCCCCTATTAGGTAATTGCTCTAAGCTGTTTTGGGGAAGCAAATAATTAACATCATTCTGTTTTGAGTGTTTTTGCAAGTTTGCATAATTATTTGAATCGACTTGTTAATATTGGTAAAAAAAAAAGTCTTAACCTGCAAATATTGCATAAGAGAGGCAACATAATGAGGTAAGCTCAAGCCCAGCTTCTGTATTTTATCAATTCATTAATTTCATTTTTTCCATCAGACTTAATGCTCTGGTAGCAGTGTGCCTTATCCAGGCCTGGATGATGTGGAACTTCATCCACTTCCACCTGCGTCAGATGCGCGAGCGCCAGGCACTTGCTCAGGTGACCCGCAAGAGAGTCACTGAGAGGAAGTCAAAGAGGAACAAGAAGGATGACTGTAAGTATACAGACAATGCGATTCTTTTTGTGTTCACTTCTTTCTTTCTTCTGTAGTATTTTTTTTTATTCGTTGCACTGAATTAATAATCAATTAGAGAATAAGTAGTTATCCAAGGTCAGTGAAGTCTCTAATTTAGCCCAAAACAGTATTACTTAGTCTTAAACTGTGGTAAGCTGCTAATGTAAGCAGGACATGATGTTTCAGCAAAACGCTATTCTGAGGAGGAAGTCAATGAGTTGCCGGAAGTGGACCAGCAGACCCGCAAGAGGAAGTGAAGAGGAGGAGGATGATGATGATGAAGAAAGAGCAATAGATCTGCGAGTGTCGGAAAACATGGAAATATTATTCAGATCGAAGCCTGATTTATGAGGTTTCAGATACTTGCTTGTACACAAACTGTTCACAAATTTTTTCCACCTTCAGTTCAAGTTTCATGCTTCAGAATAATTTTGTACATCTTGTATTTAAACTAAGCTCTCTTACTCCAAATCTTCTATATTTAAGTATTTGCATCCTATATATATTATGTGCTCCCATAATTAATTGAATTAAAATCTTAAATATATTTATTTAAGCAGAGGTAATAGTGCAGGGAGCAAAATGCTGTGCTTATGACAACCCCATTGCAATTAGTCATTTAGGGTGAAAAGCAGTTTGGACAAATGTTATATGGAGGATTTATTTTAAGGGTTACAGAATTGAAGGAGATTTGTAATTATTATAAGTCTTCATATTTATATCTTTTATAGATGTATTTAATACATTTCCTTTCAAAGTAGTCCCCTAAAACTTAGATGGCGGCAATAAGAGGTTGTGAAAATGCTAGAGAATTCTCATTAAAATTCTTTCCTGTGTAGAACCTACGCAATTGGAGTTTCTGTGAAACTTCACTAGTAGCTGGTGAACATTGTACAACAGTCAATCGAATCTCGCCTGAGGCCACTTACGAGAAACATCGCACAATGACATGTGCCTGCCAGTCTAAGTATCTTAGTCAACCATTCCATTTTTAGCCTAGAAATGCTGTTCTACATAGCCAACAGAATTTTCTGCAGCTTAGAAAAGATGAGTAAATATGCACACCACCACCACCTACTAACTTCTGTACAGGATTATTTAACTAATGGAAGATTACATCATAACCCAGGAAAATTAAATAGGCATCAGTATAATGTTGACTAAACAAGATTGAGTTTTGAAGCATTTAGTAACTAGATGCCAAGATTTAGTATGCACCTCATCCCTTCCTTTTCATAACATGGTGTATAGTATAATTTTGTGCTAAATTATTTTTCCATCCCAATATCTTGGCTTGCATCCTATGTCATTGCACAAAATGTAGATGCATTTTTTTTTTTTTTTTTTCCGTTCCTTTCTATAGTCATGGCTTTTCAAAGATTTATGGAAATGATTATAGTGTTCTGACATGTTTGTGTTTGTTAAACTATTGTGCACATTGTTTAAATTTAAAATACAGGGGCTTTGGGAAGGTTTATTTTTATAAATATATATGAATGCTTATTTTATGAAAATCTGAGTGGAGTTCCAGGCTTTAAGTATGAAACTGTTTGTTTTTTTCTTTTTTTCCCCAAACTCAAAATTACCAGTACTGTTTTCCCTTGGAAAGATTGACAAAGGCATATGATATATTTGACCTAGTTTTATAAATGTTAAAAACTAAGGAAATTTTTTATAAGAATGTGCCACAATGCTGGAGACATTGTGGTAGCTCGAGATAACTTTGGCAATTGCTTGAGGAGGTTATAATTCTTGAGATATTCAGGAAAAGTTCCTTGCTTGAAATACATATATGGTGTTAGAATCTTTTACAATTGATGTCATGCAGATAATGTTGGTATGCATGTGCAAGGTCTAAATGTCTGAGATTTCAGTGGTAAAGAGTATTTTGGAAAAGTTGTTGTCCATTAAATAGTTGATTAAATTACTGTATTTCAATTTCCTTTCTAAAATGACAGGTTTTGCCAGTGGCTTTAGGGTATATACTTTAATATACAACTGCTGGGTCACACTTTACCCATCGACCAAGAGTTTATGCATGTCCACAGTAATTGAGCTATCAAGGAGTGGAAATGGGGGGGAAACCTTGTTCAGTCAATTTAGATCCTCCCCTCCCCCCTCCCCCCCTTTTCTAGATCCTCCCCTCCCCCCCTTTTCTAGATCCTCCCCTCCCCCCTCCCCCCCTTTTCTAGATCCTCCCCTCCCCCCTCCCCCCCTTTTCTAGATCCTCCCCCCCTTTTCTAGATCCTCCCCTCCCCCCTCCCCCCCTTTTCTAGATCCTCCCCTCCCCCCTCCCCCCCTTTTCTAGATCCTCCCCTCCCCCCTCCCCCCCTTTTCTAGATCCTCCCCTCCCCCCCTTTTCTAGATCCTCCCCTCCCCCCTCCCCCCCTTTTCTAAAGTTACTATTATGAATACCCCCCAATCTTTTGCTCATTGTTGGGGGGGGGGGGGGGTGTACGAGATAGGAACTGAGGCCCAATGTAGAGGATCACCCCTCCCTTGATCCTCAGCCCTTGCCTCAACTAATTTTGCATGGTCTTTTTTTCTCTCCCTTTCCATTTCCTTTTTTTTCATACCCTTGTTTTGTCCACTATTCCTAATCGTTAAACTCCTTTTTGAAGTTTTCATCTCAATACTTTATCCTAATGCTCCCTACTCCCTTAACTCTTTCCTCTTCTAACCATCTTCTGACCTTATACTATACCTCATCTCCTCCCCCTTTTTACCCTTTTCACTACCACGCCCCCTAATCCCTTGCTTGCTGTTATGAATTGGCTTAGGTGGTGGAGACTGCGGCCCAATGTAGGGATCACCCCTGCCATGGACCTCAGCCCTTCGCCTCAACTAATTTTGCAGGGGCTTTTCTTCTCCCTCTTTCCTTTAACTTCTCTTCTCCATCCCTTTCTTCTCTCCACTTGTCCAAATTTTCAACTTGTATTTACCCTTTTTTTTACCACAATACTTTACCATAATGCTGTGTAGCATTTGATGCCTGGTACATTTGTTTGTTTTAACCATTAACCATTCTGGAAATCCACAAACATTGCCTTACTGAACCAAAAAAATTTACCTGGGGGCTTTGCCCACCCTATCACTGTTTTGTATATGCCGCTAATGACCTTAAATATTGACATTGCAGATAATTTTCTTGAAATAAAAAATTTGATACCATACTACCTGCTAGTACTGTTGAACCTATAACATTACCTTGATTATTAAATCACACCTAACCCTTTTGCTACTCTACTAAAGTGCCATATGAGCTTTGATATCATATATGCACTTCCTAGAGAATGAATACCTTCACAATACAAGGTGTATTTGGCCAGTTTTGATTATATCTTAGTCAGAGATACACACGTGATATAATTGAAATCAGTGAAATACATATCTTGTATTGTAAAGATATTCATACCTTTTCTACATTTGTCAACATGAATATGGTTCACTTCCTTACCTGGGGGCTTTGCCCCCAAGCCTCACACTATTGTTATATTTTGAATATGCCGCTAATGGCCTCAGATGTTGACGTGGCAGAAAATTTTCAATAAATACATACATACTGTTATGACAATTATGCAAGTAGTTCTTATAATATAATAAAAGGGAAAAATGAAAATTTCCAAGAATCAAGGAACAAAAGATAAACAAATGAGATAGGAGCCATCTGTGTAAACATAATAAAATTTATATCATGCCATCTATGGTCACTGATGAGCATTTTCCTCTGGACAGGTCATCCACAAGTAAATCTCTTCCCCCTTCCCAATCCCTTGCTCATTGTTGCCGTGACGGGTTTAGGAGGCGGAGGCTGAGGCCCAATGTTTGGGATCACCCTTGCTTTGGACCTCAGCCCTCACCTCAACTAATTTTGCAGGGTCTTTCCTTTACCTTTTCTTCATCCCCTTCTTCTGTCGACTTATCAAATCATTAACACCTGTGTAACCTTTGATGCATAGTACATTTCTTTGTTTTAACCATTGATCATTCTGGAAATCACTGCCTTACTGAACCAAAAATCTTTATCTGGTGGCTTTGTATACGTCACTAATAGCCTTAGATGTTGACATGATAGAAAATTTTCAATAAATGAAAATAAAAGATCAGGAGGGCAAACTAGTTTCCCCATTGTTTCCTCACCTGTGATATCACTTTTGGTAATGTCCATTGTATCTATCAATTGTGCCTGCTCACATGGACAGGCCCTGGTGTCCATGTGATCAAGCAGTTTTCCACATACTGGTTCGCCAGTCTAAGACTAGCATAAAGGACGGTGACAGTCATGTGCAGTTCTATCACCATGTTGCTCAGTAAGGCCCCATCCAGACAAACAGGTAGTGCCCGTCAGGTAAACACTGTAACCAGATAATGTTCCAAACCAACATTTAGAGGGTGGTTGGTAGGCATGTGTAAGACCCTTCCTGACATTAACTGGACAGCCCATCACCTGTATGGACAACAACACAGGTGTGCCCAGTGGTATCCGATGGCTGCTGGGGACTGTTCAATCTGGTAACACTGCTTAACAAGCATGAAATATCCACTCTCCAGCTATTGCCTGACAGGCACTGCCCGTTCATCTGGATGGGAACTTTAAAATTACTGCAGACTATAAAACCATATTCACACAAATGAGTACTGCCTGACAGGCACTTGCTTAATGCCTGTTGCTTGGGCAAAATTGATGGGTGTCCGAACCAATGGTTCAGCTAAATCAGCAAGGTAAGTCCATCTGCCTGGGAGTTTGACCATTTGCTACTGGATATAGATAGACAACCCTACCAGAATACCAGAATGTATGACACATTTTACCTGGTAAACAGGTAAAGGCCTTACAGCAACAAGTAATGTTCTCTAACAGAATAATTGTCATGTGCTTAAAAAATGCAGAAGCAACCAATATAAAAATGGCAGCTATTAAGAATAGTTGCATATAAGGATGGATAGTCCTGTCACAATGTTACAGTATGTATGCATGATGAACTGAACTAGCTGGGAGAATAGACCCAAATCCCTTCTATAAACACGTAAAAATATATATATATAAGCAAGTAAGTGAATATAGCAACAGAAGCTTCACTCAAGGTGTTTTAAGTAGATGTAACTATATATGGCTGCATTATCAACAAGGATCTCTCTGCTACAAATCCTAAGTGTCAAGTAATTTATGGAATTTAGATTTTTTTCATCTAAGCAGTTGATGATAAAATCGCTCTGTGCTAGTATCTATATTTGCAGTTTATAGTAATTACTTTGTGAAAGCTCATTTTCAAAATACTTCTCACTGTTGTATACTCAACATGATCAGGCACTGTCCACCATGAGTACACCTCCCTCACTTTTTCAGTAGCTTTCACCAGATCGAGCAGTGCCTGGTGGGCTTTGATCACTAGTCTGCAGTCATGTATTTAGTTATCCAGCTGCAATCATGGGACATTTTTAAGAGAGCACTTGTGATTTTCCCATTTATTATGTCATTTCCATTTGTACATGCCACATAGCATCAACACACGTGAATTGTAACATGATTTCATAATAGTTTTTGGTCACTACATGGATGGAATCTACTCCAGGATTAGCCTAGAACATGATATCTGTAGGTTACGCAGTTGGGTTGGTCTCCACTCATTGGGTAAAAATTTATCGAGCCTTTTCTTAGGCCCAACCATCAATATAACCTACTAGAAGATGAGATGGATGATTGATGCAATATTAGTGATACTGATGTTATATCTACATTTATTCTCAGAAATTTGCCTTACAACTTGCTTAAAATTCATCTATTAAAAAAAATACTGAATCCATTTATTGATGGGTTAGTAACTGATTTTCCTTAAAAGAAAAAACAACCTGAGTCTTAAAAAATTTACAAGTTAAATTAGCATCATTTCTGTATAATACATTGCACTAAAAAAAATATTCTCCTCAAACTTCCACTGCCTAAAGCTGCCAAGCTTGGAAAAAATGTAAATAAATGTAATTGAGACCCGAGTTTTATCTTTGGGTTAAAGAAATTAAGAAACAAGATCAAATTTTACTTGTGAAAATAGTTTGTAGTAAGTATGACATAACAGCATTGCCAGGTAAAATTTTTTTTTTTTTTTTAATGTATACTTTAATATTAGAGGATTGTTCAAAATTACTATTTACACAAAATTGACTTCAGTATCTAAACACATAATTTCTATAATTTCAAAATACATATTTTACATTTTATACAGCTGACAGCTTATTGAAAATCACAACCATATACCTATCAGCAATTTTAAAACAATTAACAGTTCTTAAAATATGAACCCCAACAAAATATTACACAAAAATAATAATTTCAATACTTAACAGTCTGCATAGTATAGAAAAGAAAATCCAAATACATTAAAAAAATGAAATAGCTCACAATTACACTGATAATCACTGGAAATGACCTAAGCATCATAAGGTGGCAACCCATAGAGCTCGGGCTTGAAATCTTCTAGTGACTTGAGGACCTGAGTAGCACCTTTTGTCATTTCCTCCTTCATGCGAGAATCTGGGACCATCACAACCTGCATTCCTGCTGCCACACTTGCTGCCACCCCATTAGGCGCATCCTCAAACACTAAGCACTGGAAAATGTCAGGAGTTGAAAGTAAGGGGTATCGTCTAGTAGTAGTGGGAGTTAGATTCCACTCTTTCATAGGATATAACTGAATTATCTAACATCTTTTCATTCTAAGTAATTATTATTAACATCCTATATTACTACTATCTCAATTTTACTTTTATCATGTTAGGATTAATACTATGATTATTCTTCATGTAATATATTTAGCTGATGGGTTATTCATATTTGAAGTATAATAATCTAATTGTCAAATAGTAACACAATGAAAGAGAAACGAATAAACAGCGTCAGGTGTTGACATGCTTTTCTCTCACAAACTCCTTTCATTGCCAGGCATGTGAAGTTTACTTATAGACGAGATATTGGAGCATTAATATTTAGTAGATGTTATGCATTTTGTTTCACCTCCTATCATCAGCTTACCTTATTCCACCAACCATAAGACAAAAGAAAAACATGTCTAGTAAAACTTCATATAGCAAGACTTTAGAAAATCAATGCTTTTTGAATGCCAAAAGGTTGGGCTTTAAAAAGTACCACCCATGCCTTTTTGTGTAGGAAGGATAATGGAATATACAGTGAATCTAGAACAAACTTCACACAATATCTTTGTTGAAAGGTGAAGGAAAAGAACAGACTCGTCCTCACTTACCTGTTCCGGTTTCGGCGTATCGGGAAACCTCTCAGCACACACGAGAAACACGTCGGGTGCTGGCTTCCCATTTTTCACTTCTGGGTCTGTGGAGGCTAGCACCACATGACTAAACTTGGACATTAATTCCTTGTGATTGGTTGTCTTGAGCTCAAAACTATCTTGAGCTCCCCCTGATGCAATGGCAATGGGAATGTTGTGTTTATGGAGGTGAAACACAAGCTTTTCTGCACCTACGGGTACATAAAATATTCATATAAACTTTGTTTTTCCAGTACAGAATATCATTAAATGCATAAATGGAATCACATGCTATGCAAAAAACTGCAACTAATTACTTAGCAAGCCTTGACTTCAAATATTTCTTTTCTTGAAATTCATGAAAATGAATACTGAAGATGCATAACAGTCGAGTTATTAACTTACTTGAGAATGTAAACATTTGATGTTACCATATATATAAATATACATTTTTTTTAATCAAAGAAAGCAAACAATGTAACTTAAATGCTCTTACATTCATAATAAGATGCTAGTTAACATTATTTTTCAGGCTCAATTACTTCACTTGTTGCAATAAAATATAACTTCAGTATCATTTTCTTCTGGATATAATGGCAATTCTGTTAATAAATTCACTGAATCCTTACAAAAGAATAAGTAAATTTCGTGAAAAGATGCCTTCATGTGATTACTTTAGCATCTAATGACATGTTTAACAAATATATTTGTCAATTATATATATTCAAATACAACTTCATCTTATACTGAACTGTATATATCAATATATATCAAACTTGAGAACAATCAATAATGCTGCAAGTGACAAAAACATTTCTAGAAGAAGCACCTCTAAGCTCTCCAACGTGCAATTGCTTACCCAAGTAACAGCATGTAAGCCAATAAATCTAATGAGCACAGCCAGGAGTATTTATCATTCCATAGAAAATCATTACCAAAAGACATTTAGCATTCACCACATGCCCACAAATGTTTAGGATACAAAACATTAAATTCATTGTGCAGTTTTTTTTTTTTTTTCAAAATAAATTTTATTAGTATCTTAAAGTTACCAGTAACAATTTTCACAGTTAATAAGAATTCCTTAGTTCCTCCATTCTAATACCAATAATGTATCATGCTTATATCTTGGGCCCATATGCTAAATGAAATACTGTATTAGTAAGTATATATAATTTTTTTCTATATGTTTCCATGTATTGCAAAAAACTTACTTTTATATTACCATATTTTAATTTTTTGATAATAAAATCTATATACACAAAAATAACTTTCCAAAAATCGTGAACAAAATTATCGCTACGTGAATTCTTTTGCCCAGTGCCGGCAGAAAAGAATGAAATGCCCTACATACAGCCATACATGCACCATTCAACGCTCCCACTATGAGAACTAAATACACACAACACCAAAATCATATCCAAAGCAGAGCAAAGAGAAAACGCTGTCCATATCCTAAATACCTTTCATCAACGCAACTGTTGGAAATACATCAAAATAGTAGGAAGCAACTTTTTCTTTGTACTCTTCAGGTGAAATTGGGAGTTTAAAAAAAGCACAAAAGGTCCGTGCAACCTCTAATCCTGTGTGCCCCATCTCAGACATAAGCTGCTCCCAAGTTACTGACTGTCCATAAGGTGCAAGCGCTCGATTGTGACATACAATGTACAAGCCGACTGTGTCTGCAATGAACAACATGCTGATGAGCAGCTGCAATACATCAACACGGAATCATAATAAAAAAAAAAAATGCGTGATGCTTGCCAATACATTTCTTTAACCACGGCTTTCAAAAAGTCCTTTCAGCCTCAAATGTTGATACTGTGGCATGTCATCCTTCTAATCATTCAGTTTCTTCTTCAACTACACCTCCAATATTAAGTACAATTTCTACATTGTTAGTATGTTACCAATGAAGAAAAAATAGAAGACAAGTTATGGTCACAAAAACCACCACAACCACAAAGATTCATGTTTTAACCCACTACAAGACAGGATTTTGCACATTCAAATAGTGCACGAGGGCACACTTGCAAAACACAAGCCCAATGAAAATTGCAGCAAAAACAACACCAAGAGATCTACACGAGAGTTATTAGTGGATCTTATTTAGAGCCTGGCCTACCTGGTAGAAGCTGAGCTTGAGGGAAATTCTTTTTATATTCCTCCTCAACCTTGACAAGATATTCTGATGGTGACAATGGCAATTCTAAGGCATTTATGATTCCTTTGGCCAGTTCAGTGCCTACCCGCCCCATGAGAGGCCACTTTATCTCCCATGTATATTCCTTCCCATAAGGACTAACCACAGCCTGAGTGGAAGCTGAGTAAAGCTTCTCAGTGTCTGAAAGAATCATAATCAGATACTGCTCTCAATCAAATATGATAAAGAGGCACACAAATAGATGTTAAAACAAATAATGGCAAAAAAAAGGGGTATAGAAGGAGACTCCAAACACAAGTAGACAGTTTAGTAATATAAAGAAAGGAATATAAACCCTCAACTTATTTTCTCCCCTTACATAAACAAGAATTTACTAGAGTGCCCTGCTAAAGATGATGTCAAAGTGAACAATCATGGTACCATATCCCAGTCAATGACCTTAATTACAGGTCATTATGAGTTGCTTTCAATGACAAAACTAAAAAGACTGTTAGAGTAGTTTGATAATAACCTCACTAAACTATATTTCACCTATTATTAAAATCCTATCATCCAAATAATATTCAGTTCTACTGTGACTTTCAACATGATTTTCCTCTCAAGTTTAATTTAGCATGCCTCACTATAGTATAAAGAGTCACAGAACAAAATGTACATATAACAAAGCACACAGTATAGAAATCGGTTAAAAGACTTCATTCAATCCATATTTCTTGTGCAGTACCACCACACATGACTGGATCTTCAATAGAGAACACAGTATAGAAATCGGTTAAAAGACTTCATTCAATCCATATTTCTTGTGCAGTACCACCACACATGACTGGATCTTCAATAGAGAACAAAATCCCCAACCATAGGCTTGTTTTCCTCTGGCAAGATGTAGAAGATATTCTCTTTATTAACTAGCAAAACAATACAGGACACTAGAGCAATAAGATTATCACATTCTAATATTTCTAACAAAATTTACTAAGGTTGAGGCTTTGAGATAATTCTGAAGCATTGTAAGTGAGACTACTTGTAGTCAATGTGTTGTGATGGATAATATCATGATTAATTTTCTAATCTATTTTCTAAAATCTTTCTCTCAATTTGTAATGCCCAGTATGTCTAAAGGTTAATATTACCTGTTATCTATATTAGTCATGCAGATTTTTGTATAACAGATACCACCTTCCATGCTGTATACCCACAACAAAGACCATAAAAGCATAAACATAGGTTTCTCAAAATCAAAAGCTGTACATACAGCAGTACACATGGCAGCATTACTGAAAGTTCTCTTCAATGAAGTTTTCTTTTCACTGTACCTGGCAAAGCTTTTGCATTAGGAAAGATACTATTGTACTGTTCTATGATTTTGGCAAGGTACTCATCAACTGTGAGAGGCAGTTGGAGGCTGTCAATGATATGCTGGGCAGCCATATGCCCCTTCATACCCATCAACTGGACCTTAATCTCCCAAGTGTACACCTTGCCATACTGCGAAACAATCACCTGTGTGGCCTCGGTGTACAGCCTCTCTGTGTCTGTTATG
>NC_061845.1:27991872-27994372 GCF_019202785.1 Penaeus chinensis
ATATATATATATATATATATATAAGTGTATATATGTGTGTGTGTGTGTATGTATATATATGTATATATATATATATATATATATATATATATATGTCTATAGATATACATATATATATATATATATATATATATATATATATATATATATATATATATATGTGTGTGTGTGTGTGTGTGTGTGTGTGTGTGTGTGTGTGTGTGTGTGTGTACACACACACTACATATATATGAAACGAATTAGGGCTACCAGTCCGGCCAACAGAGGACATATATATATATATATATATATATATATATATATATATATGTACATATATATTTGTATATATATTTATAAATATACTTTATATACGTATACTTACATATATGCATACATACATACATGCATACATACATACATATATATATGTATATATATATATATATATATATATATATATATATATATATATATTCATTCATATTCGTGCACAGACGCGGTGTTTGACGAACTATTCGGCGCCTTGTTGACATCATGTAGTTGGCTGAGCCTTTGCAATGGCTGACCAATCCTCCTTGTCCAGGGGATTAGTTGTTCAGGTTATCATTGTTATCACCTTCTCCCGTATCTCGGTTTGACTTACCCAACATATACAAATCCATGCGTGTGCTTACGCGCGCGCGCGGGTGATGTGCGTGTGTATGAATGCATACACTAACGTGTGTGCAATGTGACTGCGAATTTGCACGAATTTGCATATGTTAGGTAAGTCAAACCGGGGTATGGTGTATATACATATATATATATATTTATATATATTTATTTATATATATATATATATATATATATATATATATATATGTGTGTGTGTGTGTGTGTGTGTGTGTGTGTGTGTGTGTGTGTGTGTGTGTGTGTGTGTGTGTGATACATATATATATATATATATATATATATATATATATATATATATATATATATATATATGGGGAAGCACGACCCCTCCAATTTGCTTGACAAGCCTGATGACCAATAAACCTAAACTTTACTCAGCATTCGAATTTTCCGATGTCTTTCCCGATCTTTGGCCTTGGTTAAGATACACCTCACCTTACGCGGAAGCTCGAAACAAATTTTAAGAACCGCCATTACTAGGTATTTTTAGGGCAAGTTATCGATTAGTAAAAGATTATTAATCCTCTCGTTCACTGTTGGATTTCTTTATCGAAAGCCTGTGAATGGGGAGGGGGGGGGGGCACAGTGGTACTGAGAAGGAGAGGTGACATCATGACTGCGTGATATGAAGGAAAAATGACAGAGTGATGTGTTAGACAATCAGTCGGGTGGCAGAGTAGTGTGGTAGAGAGATGGCTGGGGATGGTGCGGCGGAGGGATGGTAGTAGAGATGGATTTTTTTTTTTTTTTTTGTAGCCATTCATTCCACTGCAGGACATTGGCCTCTCTCAATTCACTATTGAGAGGTTATATGGCAGTGTCACCCTTGCCTGATTGGATGCCCTCCCTAATCAACCGCGATTCGGTGCGCTGACACTTATATATATATATATATATATATATATATATATATATATATATATGTGTATAATATATATATATATATATATACAGAAAGAGAGAGAGAGAGAGAGAGAGAGAGAGAGAGAGAGAGAGAGAGAGAGAGAGAGAGAGAGAGAGAGAGAGAGAGAGAGAGAGAGAGAGAGAGAGAGAGAGAGAGAGAGAGAGAGAGAGAGAGAGAGAGAGAGAGAGAGAGAGAAAGAGAGAGAGAAAGAGACAGAGAGGCAGACTGACAGACTGAAATAGAGACAGATTGTAGAAAATATATGAATGAGAATTATTTGACCGGTTTCGATTGTATCTTCGTCAGAAATACATATATTTCATGTATTTCTGACGAAAATACATATCCTGTGTTGTGAAGATATTCATTATCATTCATATTTTTTCTACATTTGTCAACATGAATACGGTTCATAGATAGATAGATTGATAGATAGATAGATAGATAGACAAATAGATAGATAGATATATAGATAGATAGATAGATAGATAGAGAGAGAGAGAGAGAGAGAGTAAGAGAGAGAGAGAGAGAGACAGAGAGAGAGTGAGAGAGAGAGAGAGAGAGAGAGAGAGAGAGAGAGAGAGAGAGAGAGAGAGAGAGAGAGAGAGAGAGAGACAGAGAGAGAGAGAGAGAGAGAGAGAGAGAGAGAGAGAGAGAGAGAGAGAGAGACAGAGAGAGAGAGAGAGAGAGAGAGAGAGAGAGAGAGAGAGAGAGAGAGAGAGAGAGAGAGAGAGAGAGAGAGAGAGAGAGAGAGAGAGAGAGAGAGACAGACGGGCTGACAGAGAGAGAGAGAGAGAGAGAGAGAGAGAGAGAGAGAGAGAGAGAGAGAGAGAGAGAGAGAGAGACAGAGACAGAGACAGATAGAGACAGAGACAGAGACAGACAGACAGAGAGAATGAGACAGACAGAAAGAGAGAGAGAGAGAGAGAGAGACAGAGAGAA
>NC_061845.1:27999372-28001872 GCF_019202785.1 Penaeus chinensis
TACAAAGAAAATGGAGAAAATGAAAAATACAGCAACAGAAAACGGGAAGTACTTCTTGTTCTTACATGGTTGTTCAGGATAAGCATAAGACAGAAAGCTTAAAGCCGTATTTGTTGCCGCAGGGAATTGTTCATTTGTTCAATAAAGCTTTCGGATCGTACTAAAGGGGATATATGTATATATTTTTTTTTCCAAATATAGATGAGATGTAGTATTAATGTTTAACAATTAAAATTTGAAAATTGTCACCTGTGTAAAATTATGATAATGATGATACTTACAAATATGCATCAGAGAAGGAAATCATTTCAAAACGATTTTTTCTTCCATATATATTTTTGAGATTTTAATGTATTTTATATGTATTTTATGCACAAAAAACAGTATAGTTTATGTAAGATATTTACGAGAGCTGTGCTTCCGAGAACTAAAATCAAGAGCCATTTTATATCACACTATATTATCTGTATATTTGTCATTACAAAGTTAAATGGCAAAGTAAGACTAAAAGTTGTATTTATCTTCTTACTTTACTTATAAAAAATGATGCTGGGAGAACTAATATTTCCATTTCTAAGTTAAAAAAAAAAAAAGTTGAGATATGGCACTACACGGAAAACAATGTAGTAATTGTAAAAGTACCTTCCCTTTATAACTAGTTGTTATTCCCTCCGGTAAATTACGCTCTTTTTTCATCTCTCTTCTCTTTTTTTTTTTTTTTTCGTGTTTTTTTTTTTTTTTTCGTAGCCGTTTTTCCTCCATCACTCACGCGGTTGTATTTTTAGCTGAGCGTATTTTTAGTTCAGCGTTGCGCTTCCTCCCGCGTTTTTGTATTTTCCTTCCTTGCGAAATCCTTCCCTTCCTTCCTCCCTCCTTTTACCTCGGTGGAAGGAAGGTTGGCGTCCTGAGGGGGGGGGGGTGCCCGGGGGTAGAAGGGACTTAGGGAGGGGCGTAAAGGTCAGTATACGCCCGTGCCCGCCCACTCTCATCCTGGGGTCACTGTCGTCTTCTCCTCTCCCCCCCCCCCCACGCCTTCCCCCACCTTCCGTCCATTACCCCCCCCCTCCCCCCAAATTATTCCTTTCCCGCATCGCCTTATTCTGATATCCTTATTTTTTGTTTCATTTCTGGTTGTTATTCGTATCGTTTTATTTATTCTTACTCTTATTCTCATAGCTTCTCCTTTTTTTTATCCGTTCTCTCCTTCGGTTTCACTTTCTCTTTCGCGTTCGTAATCGCCTTCATCCCCATCCTCATCCCTATGTTTATGTCCTTATCCTTATCCTTATCCTTATCCCTATTACTATTCTTATCCCTATTCCCATCCTTATCCAGCCACTATCCCCTTCCCCATTCTCTATCCCTGATCCTCACCTGCATCCTTATCCCTCCCCCCCCTCTTCCCTATCCCTATCCTCATCCTAATCCCAGTGTTAATCCCTATCTTTCTTCTTCTCCTTCTTCTCCCTCTTCTTCTCCTTCTTCTCCTTCTCCTTCTTCTCCCTCTTCTTCTCCTTCTCCTTCTTCTCCCTCTTCTTCTCCTTCTCCTTCTTTTCCTTCTCCTTCTTCTTCACCTTCTCCTTCTCCTTCTCCCTCTTCTTCTCCTTCTCCTTCTTCTCCCTCTTCTCCTTCTCGTTCTTCTCCTTCTCCTTCTCCTTCTTCTCCCTCTTCTTCTCCTTCTCCTTCTTCTTCTCCTTCTTCTCCTTCTCCTTCTCCGCCTACATCCCCCACCCCGCGTCCACATTTTTTTTCATGAATTTCCCTGGTTGATTCAGATTTTAAAGAAGAAAGAGAGAAGGAGAGAGAGAAAAATAAGGACTTATCACTTTTATCGCTCCTCGTATGGAAGGACATGTTTTCGTTTTTTCTCTTCTTTTCTCATCTTCTCTTTTCTTCCCTTCTTTTTTCCTTCTCTTCTCTCTTCTCCTCTCCTCTCCTCTCCTCCCCTCCCCTCTCCTCCCCTCCCCTCCCCTCCCCTCCCCTCCCCTCCCCTCCCCTCCCCTCCCCTCCCCCCCCTTCCCTCCCTCCCTCTCTCTCTCTCTCTCTCTCTCTCTCTCTCTCTCTCTCTCTCTCTCTCTCTCTCTCTCTCTCTCTCTCTCTCTCTCTCTTTCTCTCTTTTTCTCTTGCTCTTTCTCTTTCTCTTTCTCTTTCTCTATTTATCTCTCTCTCTCTCACTCACTCCACATGTTTCACATAAAAGGAAATAAAAAATGAGTTTGTCAGTGTTTCTACTCTCCGTCGTGTCAGTCCGAAAGTGAATTTGACAGTTTATACAACGTAACGAAGGTGTTATATCTCAAGGAACTGTTTCGGCGTGGGGGGGGGGGGCAAATCTGTGCGTCCAGAACAGTCGAGAAGATTCGGATGATTAGCGTGTCCTGTGGCCTTCTGGTGAAGGATTCGAATCATAGCGTCCATGGGATACGAGAAGATTCGGGTGGTGATTCGGAAGATTCGCGCGTCCTGTATCGGCGGGGAATGTGAATCTTTGCGTCCAGAA
>NC_061845.1:28024372-28034372 GCF_019202785.1 Penaeus chinensis
CAGAGACAGAGACAGAGACAGAATGTGCAAACGACAACATAATATATGACAATATATATATATATATATATATATATATATATACACATACACACATGTTTATATTGGCACATGTGAAGTAGGATAAGCTTCTTTTTTTTTTACAATTGATGGTTTTATAACCGTAAATACCTACTTATACCTACCTAATACCTAAAACTTATTGGCGATGCACTTTATATTACCCTGTGGATTTCTAGACATATTCGAAAAGACGTGTCGATCATGGACGCAGCATTTGAGAAGCTTATGTAACATCTTCAGTCGGACCAAACAGAGAGATCGTTTACGTAACACCTGCCGAAGCATAAATCTGCCAATGATAGCAGGTTAGTAAAGAAGGAAGATTCATGTGCCTTCCTCACAGTTGGTGTTGAGGGCAGACCCACGTGTACACTCTGTACACTTGGTGGAGTACAACACCTGGAGGAAACTGGAGGTTTGTTTCCCAATCCGCGAGAGGCAGTGTGGATGTGGCAAACAGCGCCGCCCGGGGACACGCGAAGGTGCTACCCGAAGGACGTGTTCGATGGAGTCCGGAGTCATGGCGCTCTCGGCCATTTTGCTCTTCGAGTCGAGTCTGGTCGCCGGACGCTACTCTCGCCTCGTCCTTTGATTCCTCGCGTCTCTTCTCTTTTCTTCTGTTCGTTTTCCTCTTCTTTTATTTTGCTTGGTCTCGTCTATTTCGTCTTGTTCGTTCATTATTTTTATATTCTCTTTCGAAGTCTTCTTTCGCCTTTCGTTCACCTCGACCTCTCTTCTCCTTTGTCATCATTTTCTCTTAACCCTCTCTTCCTCTCTTCTGTCTCCTCCCCCTCCTTAAGTCTTCTCACTCTTTTTCAACCCCGTTATCGTCCGCTCTTTCTCCTTTGCTTCATTCTTACCTGCATAAACCTCTCATTTCCTCCCTCACCTTCTCTGTCATCTTCTTCGTCCACGCTTTGTCATTACCCTTTCATTCCTCTCGCTCTGTCTCCCTCTTCCCTGCCTCTCTTTTTTCCGTGATTTGCTTTGTTTCACATTTATTTTGTCGTTATTATCTTCCTTCTTCAGTTCCTTCCCTTCTCCTATTATTTTCTCGAAATTTAAAACCTTCCTTGTTCTCGATATCAAAAACCTTCCTTATTCTCGAAATTAAAAATCTTCCTTTTCTCATATAGTTAAACCTTTAGAATTCGGAGAGATAAATAAGATATCAGTCAATCAAAGGCTCGTTAAGGTTTAGAGCGAGTCTGGATGCTTTTTATGGTTTTGTACAAGAAGCAAGACACGCTTGGGATGCTAAAAATAGCAACACGTCGAAAGAGATGCGTATATCTGAATAAAGACGCCGTAGATTTCATTTGTGAACAAGATTGTAATATTTTCTGTGATTTAACACGGTAATTAAATCATCCTGAGGTATATGGGGTAATGCAATGAAGTCCTCGGTAAGAGAAAAAAAATATATGAAACCTTTTTCCTATCAGACCGAGGGCGGAAAGTCTGCAGCGTGGAAGCAGGAAAATTGCAAGGGAAGGGAGACAAGCGCCCTGTTGCACTCGCAAGCCGTGGACAGATCAAGCTCCACTGGTCTGGGAGTGGCCGGGTCGTGCGAAAAGTGGATTTTCTGCTGTTTATTTTTATATCGAGCTAATTCACGCTTTACAATTTTTTTTAAAATTATTCATAACAAAAAAATCATAATTGAAAACGTTTTGAATCTCGTGTTGTTTATAGCGAGGAAGATCGAGACAAAGCCCCGCGTGTCGGCTACCTCCAGGAACTGAAACCTGGCTTTGAAAGACTCAAGAGGTTTTATTTATTTTGTCTTTAAATATTAGAACAAAGATAAGATAAAAACGGATCAGAAGAGGAAGAAAGAGTGGAAGAGTGAAGAAAGAGAAGAAGAGAGAAGAAGAAAGATTAGAAGAGAAGAAGAAGAAAGATTCAAAGAGTGAGGAAGGAAAAGGGAGATAGAAGAAGAAAGATAAGGAGAGAGAGGTGAAAGAAAGACAGAAAGAAAGAAAGAAAAGCAGAAAAAGGAACCAAAGAAAAAAAAGAAAAAGGTTTAGAGAATATAACCTTGTCGCCAAAGTTGTTTTTTTTTCTCTCTCTCTCTCTCTGTTCGCTTGTTTTGACTCCGTTCGGTGAGTAAGACGTGTTATTGGTTGGGTAAAAGGAAGGGATTTGCTTCTTTGAAAATGATTCAATGATGGCCGTGATTCATCCTTTATTAGTGTTGTTTTTTCTTCCTTTTTATAGTAGTAGGAGTAGGAATATTTATTGATATATTAGTATTGTTGGTGTTATTGGTATTATTATTTTTTTTTTTTTTTAGTGTTGTTTTGTTGTTATTGTTATTATTATTTTTTTTTCTTAGTGTTTTGTTATTATTGATATTATTATTATTATTATTATTTTTAGTGTTGTTTTCTTGTTATTATTATCATCATCATCATCATCATCATCATCATCATCATCATCATCATCATCATCATGAATATTGTTACTATCACAATTACTATTACTATTATTATTGCAATCATTATTATTATTATTGTTGTTGTTGTTGTTGTTGTTATTATTATTATTATTATTATTATTGTTATTATTATTATTATTATTGTTATTATTATTATTGTTATTATTATGACTATTTCTACTACTACTAGTATGATCATGATGATGATTACTACTTCAACAACTACTACTATTACTATTAATATTATTACTATATTATTATTTTATTATTATTATTATTTTATTATTATTATTATTATTATTATTATTATTATTATTATTATTATTATTATTATTATTATTATTATTATTATTATTATTATTATTATTATTATCATCATCATCATCATCATCATTAGCATCATTATTATTGTTATCATTATGATATTATTTTTCTATCATTATATTATTATTATTATTATTATTATTATTATTATTATTATTTTATCAGTATATTATTATTATTATCAATGTTGTTGCTGTTATTGTTGTTGTTGTTGCTGTTGTCATGATGATGATGATTATTATCTTGATTATCATTTTATTGTTATTATCATTATTATTAGTATTATTATTTCATTGCTTTTATTTGTATCTATTTTATTTATATTACTGTTGATAATAATATTATTATTGTAGCAGTAGTTCATATTTTTTTAGATATTATTTACAGTTATGTTATTTTATTAGATTTTGTGAGTTTACAGTGAAAGCGGTAAAAGATATGAGACGACTTATAATAATAATCACACATATTGATATCATTAAAGACCCTCATTATCATCTCAATATATGCCTTTTTTCTGCCTGTCATCCTGACCTTGTCTTAACGTACCCTGGTCTGGTCACAGCGATCGTACGTGATGTGGGCGGAGTCTGGGTGATAGAGGGGGGGGGGGGGGGGCTCGGAGGAAATTTACTCTTTCTCTCTTTCTCCTTTTCTCTGTTTCTTTCTTTTTTTTGTCTTTCTTTATTTCTCTCTTTCTTTCTTTTTCCCACACTCAGAGAGAGAGAGAGAGAGAGAGAGAGAGAGAGAGAGAGAGAGAGAGAGAGAGAGAGAGAGAGAGAGAGAGAGAGAGAGAGGAGAGACAGAGACAGACACAGACACAGACACAGAGACAGAGACAGAGACAGAGAGAGAGAGAGAGAGAGAGAGAGAGAGAGAGAGAGAGAGAGAGAGGAGAGAGAGAGAGAGAGAGAGAGAGAGAGAGAGAGAGAGAGAGAGAGAAAGAGAGAGAGAGAGAGAGAGAGGAGAGACAGAGACAGAGACAGAGACAGAGACAGAGACAGAGAGAGAGAGAGAGAGAGAGAGAGAGAGAGAGAGAGAGAGAGAGAGAGAGAGAGAGAGAGAGAGAGAGAGAGAGAGAGAGAGAGAGAGAGATGGATGAAAGGTAGAGAAAGCAACTTAAAAAATACGGATTAAGATAAGGGAGGAAAGAAGAAAAGGATGGAAGAGAAAAGAAAAGAAGGAGAGAGGAAGAGAAAGGAAAGGGAAAGTGAGAGAAAGTTCGAGGGAGAAAAAGAAAATTCAAGAGTACGCAACTAGCAACTTCGGTCACTATCAGAAAAGGGGAAACATTAAGAAAGTACTGGCTCAGTTAAAGCACAGTTGTACCAGCGGGGGACGAATGATAATTGGGCCCTCATAATATAATTCTCCAGATGTTGTGTTATATTTAAAGTTTATTCTGTTATGCGAGAATATATTCGATTGGAGAGGTCGGTCACCGCCCCCCCCCCGGCCCCCCTCCCCCTACCCTCATAATCACCTCATTTAGGAAAATAGATAAAATAGATGGAAGAAATTGTAAGAAATGCACGCTTACCTACATACACACACAGCGTGATATGTATGTATACAAGGCATGTATCCCCACCCCCCACCCCCCCGTGTATACGCCCTCGGCTTTTTCCTCTAGGCGCTGTTAGGGTTATTTTGTTGGACTTAAAAATATCGTTATCATTAGTGTGATTATATACGAACCTGAAGAAGGAAAGGAGAGACCGCAAAGGACTTGACATGTTGCAGGACCTGGAGGGGATGTGCAAGGTACCTGGGCGGATGCAAGAGACCTCAGGGCCTGCAACCCGAAGGAAATCAGTTTGTCCTGGATCTTTGCTTGTGCATTTTGATTTCCGTTTGTGCTTTTGTTTTTTTTGTATGTTTCTGTTTGTGTTTTGTTTCATATTATGATTGTGCTTTGATGTTTTGGGTTCATGTACCATATTTTTTTAAGGTTTATCTGTTATATTTTTTTGTTTCTCTTTCTTTCTTTTTTTCCTTATTATATTTCTTATTTTGTATTCATTATGTTTTATTTATTATTCTCTATTATTTATTAATTTTGATTTATAAATCTTTTAATATTTGTTAGTTTATTATCATTAATTATTATTATTTTTATTTATTATTCGGGTTTTATTTTTAATCGCGATTTCTATTTTGTTAGTTGACATCTTCATGATTCAGGCGGTTTTGTTGCCGATCCGAGCCATAGTTGGCGAGCATGTCCCCGGGGTAAATAATGCGTTCAAAAATAATACAAACTTTGCCCCTGGAATACTGGCTGGATAATCAAGGTGCTTAAAGGTGAAAATCTTGTCTAATTATATACTCCCTTTCGACCATTCTCGCCCTGCCATGGCTTGTAGTTCTGTAGTTGGCTGCCATGCATGAGGGAGGTAAACCTGCTTAGGAAATTTGGACATGTTTTTCAATTCCTTCTCACCCCCCCCCCCCCCCCCCCCAGCTCTTTCCTTTGTCACATTTATCTCTAAGATTCTTCGTTTTTTTTATTTATTAATTTATTTCTTATTTATTTGTTTATTTTTATTCAGTCACTCGTAGATGCCGTAGACAGGGGGAGAAAAGGCAGTAGTTATTTAGTTGTTGGCAAGAGAAAAAAATATATATTGGTTGTTGGTTAGAAAGAAAAAAAAATGTTAGTTGCTGTTGGTCGAAAAAAGTCGCGTGATTACTCGTTGACTCGACCAAAGTACAATCCGACAGTCATGTCCGTACAATCAGGCTCTTAAAGTCGAATCAGTTGTTATGATCAAAGTGAAGAATGAGGTTGAACGCGAATTATAGACATTTTCTATAAACGCGCGGAAGGTTAAACCCGCGTCGGTTTCTAAAACACGTGTTCGCTCTCTGTTTACGTCGATCATGCTGTCATGGGGATTCGACGTCGAGGGCGGTCTCGGTCGATGGAACAGCTGTTTTACGTAACGCTTCGGTGTGGATGAAGGTAAGGGGTGAAGTAGGTGCGGGTGCGGGTATCGTGTGGCATCGTTGGGTATTCACTATCAGGAGCCGGTGCTGGGCCTGGGGTTAACGAGGGAACGCTAACTCTTCACTCTTCGTCTTTTGATTTCCTGAGGCTGCCGATTACCCCGCGCAGTGATAGTCATGCGTTATACTATGGACGATTCCCGTTGGTAATTCTCTATAGTATTTAGAGAGAAGAGAGGTTTAATTTGGGTCAGTTTCTTCCGCGTGGCTTTGGCTCCGTCCGAGGCGGGAAAACAAGACGGTTGGTGTAACGTGAAACACGAGCGAGAGTCGGAATGTTAACTGGAGGGCAAAGGGGTACACGTGGATGCGCATGCACGCACTCTGCGGCTGAAGCTCAACTGATTGTTGATTTCACATGTTCTTGGAGGTGCTTTACATTGGCAGTAAAGGATGTATATATATATATATATATATATATATATATATATATATACATATATATACATATATACATATACACACACATACATATATATACATATATATATGTACATATATATACACACATATATAAATATATATATATATATGCATGTATATGGTTGAGTATATAAATTTATATATACACACATATGCATATATTTGTATTTGTATATATATACATACATACATACATTGTATACATATAAATAATTTAAGCAATATCCATGAGTTAGAGCTGGTCTTTCGGGGCCGCCGGGGACTGCAGGCGGGCGGCGGGAGGTCAGAGAAAACGTTGCAGACGCCGCGTCCGTCGCGGGGATACTACTAACACTTGGTCGCCCGAGCTCGTTCTGCTGCGGCGCCCGAAAGAAAACGAAGACTGGAAGGGAAAACGGGAGGGCGGGTGGGGCTCTGGGATATGCTGCTTATGCTTTTTATATATTTATCTATTTTTATGATTGTATATTACTGAGCATTGTGATATACGCGTAGGAGTATCTTCAATTCAGGAAAGGATTATATAGTGACTTGCATCTTGGAGACGAGTCAGGAATGGGGGGTTAGGGCCAGGGGGGGGGTAAATGATCGGCTTTTCGTTAAGGAATTTTCTATTATTGCAACGTCTGTGGAGTTCTACCATTTGTGGAATGTTGATTGAGGATTGTGTTGTGTTAGTGTGGTGCTCAGGATACTCGGTCGGGGCTTATTTAAGAGAAACAGACCCGTGGCCGATCCTGGTTTAAAAATTGTGTTTTCCTTTTTAGGGGAATTTAGAAAAAAGTCGTGACATAATTAAGGTTTATTTTTGAGGATTATTTAGTGGGAGATGATGGTTAAAGTTTTTACGGTTTTTATTTTTAGGATTTTTTAAAAGAAATAAAGTCTTGGAAGATAATAGTTAAAGTTATCTGAGTTTATTTTACTATTTTCACCGAGCACAGCGGCGAGGCATAAAGGGGACTAATCATTATATTTACTTATTACACATTATTATCATATTTGCTTATTATCCATTGTTATTATACTTAATATGCTCTTTAAAAGAAACAAAGTCATGACATGTTTTTTTTTTTTTTACTAATTTAACCAAACACAGCAGTAAGGCATGGAGAAGACATTATTATCCTATTTACCTATTACCCATTCTTGTCGTTTTTACTATTCTATTTAAAAGAGAGTCACGACAGCTAATGGTTGAAGTTATCAATATATTAGACTATTTTGACCAAGCTCAGCGGTGAGGCATAGAGGAGACTTATTACTTATTACCCAACATTATCATATTTACTCTACTATTTAAAAGGAAAAGAGTCACGCCAGATAATAGTTTAGTTATTAGTAATTTACTCTTTTAAACAACGGCTGACGGTCACATATTTAAACAGTTGTAATGCGATAGTTGATGAAACACCTTTGCCTAACGAAATCCTGCCTTGCGTTTAGTCAGCATAAAACGCCCGGAGCTTATCGCGTGAAACACAACTTGAACTTGTTGGATTTCCTAAAGCGATGGTTTCGAAGAGACGGGGTGGGTGGGGTGGGGGTGGTGTGTGTGTGGGGGGGGGGGAAGGATACAGTGAAGTGCGGTAATATCAACTGTTTGGGGTTCGCTTAGCTGTAAGGTTCGTAAACAGAAAAGGTTGCTGTATTTGGTGTGTTATTTGTATTTTTTTAGATTTTCATGTGGGAGGATGGAAGTTGGGCGTATGGGAGAAGAGGGAGGTTTTTGGATATGCGTGAGGATTTTCACACACACACACACACACACACACACACACACACTATATATATATATATATATATATATATATATATATATATATATATATTATATATATATATATATAAACATGCTCCAGGTAAATTTCATTTCCCTCCTCCAAATGCCCAATGAACCGCTCTCAAAAATGTGTTCCAAAACTGCTCGCACAGATTGCAACACAACAGATTCCAATGCTGCGTGTCCTGTGCTTCTCCGAGAACAAGGTTAGCGAGAAGGTTGTCCTGAGGGCGGGTGGAAAATCGAACCTTTGCGCCTCTGTTTTTAGGCGCAGAGGAATCTCAAGATCTGTACGGATCGTGATGTTGGCAAAGGAATAGCTTATCTCGCGGGAGGCCACACGCGGATATTGATGGAACTTGTTGTTTTATCATTTTTATTCTAGGTTACTTATTTTTGTATTTGTCTTTGTTGTTATGATAATGATGATGGTAATAATAATAATCATATTAATGATTATTATTAATATTATTATTATTTTTATTATTATTACTATTATTATTATTATTATTATTATTATTATTATTATTATTATTATTATTATTATTACTATTATTATTATTATTATTATTACTATTATTATTATTATTATTATTATTATTATTATTGTCATTATTATTATTACTATTATTATTATTATTATTATTATTATTATTATTATTATTACTATTATTATTATTATATTATTATTATTATTATTATTATTATTATTATTATTATTATTATTATTATTACTATTATTAGTAGTAGTACTGATATTATTATTATTTTAATACGATAGAGAATCTGAAACAACATTAAGCAAGAACCATGCGGCAGGTAATGGTTTGACCGATTTTAAATTATTTTTTTTTTTTATTATTAAGTGTAGTATAAAAGTAACTTAGATGATTACGGATGATTACTCTATGCTTGAAGTCGCGGTTTTGTGCTCGCCGAAGGCATGACCCGGGCGTCGCGAGGGAGGGGCGGTGGAGGACTCAGTGGAGGGAAGTTGTAGGAGGGAGGAGGGAGGAAGTGGAGGTAAATGGAGGAGGGAGGAGGGAGGAAGTGGATGAAAGTTGGAGGAGGGAGGAAGTGGAAGAAAGTGGAGGAGGGAGGAAGTGGAAGGAAGTGGAGGAAAGAGGAGGGGGGAGAAGGGAGGCGGGAGGAGGGAGGCGGGAGGCAGTGGAGGAACCAATAAAAAGGAGGCGATGAAGCGGAGGAGGGAGGCGGGAGGCAGTGGAGGAACCAATAAAAAGGAGGCGATGAAGCGGAGGAGGGAGACGGAAGAGAGAGAGGCGTGGGGGAGAAGTGGTGGAAGTCAGCGATTTGAAGTCGCAGAAGGAGACATACTTGTTATTTCGCTCCCAAGGGGTAATTTGCTTGCTTGCACGACGATAACTCGGGCCGTGACCAGGTCGCAGCTTGGTGGGGCGGGGGGGGGGGGTGAAGGGGGACTTTCACCTGTGTTTGCTTGGCTTGTGGAAGAGGTGGAAGGGGGGGGGGGGGGCGTGGGTGGACCGAGGGGGTGGAGGTGAGGGTATTGGGCAGTGTGGGGGGGGGGGGTGGAGGTGTGGAGAGGTGGGTGGGGGGCATAGTGGGGGTATGATGAAGGAAAGGATATGGATGGGCATGGGAATAGGAAATGGAGAGGGGGGGAGTAGGGAGTAGGGAGGAGGAGGGATCTGCGGTGGATGTGGTGGGTGGAGGTGGAGGACAAGGTTGGAGCCGGAGGGGGGGTCAATGGGTGCCAGTACAAGGTGGAGCTGGAAGAGTGAAGGGTGGAATTTTAGTTGAAGGCAGTGGTGGAGGTGGAGGTGGAGTGGGTGACGAAGGCAGTGGTGGAGGAGGAGTTTGAGACAGGAGTGGAGAGAAATGGAGGGAGAAGAATGAGGCAAGGGGAATAGGAAAGCAGATGAAGGACAGGGAAGCATTAAATTGGGATAAAATATAGTTAGAAAGAGAGAAGTTCAAGA
>NC_061845.1:28042045-28049545 GCF_019202785.1 Penaeus chinensis
CTCTCGCTCTTCTCTCTCTTCTCTCTCTCTCTCTCTCTCTTCTCTCTCTCTCTCTCTCTCTCTCTCTCTCTCTCTCTCTCTCTCGCTCTGTGTCCTCAGTCTCTCTCCTTCTCTCTCTCTCTCTCTCTCTCTCCTCCTCTTCTCTCTCTTCTCTCTCTCTCTCTCTCTCTCTCTCTCTCTCTCTCTCTCTCTTCCATCTTTGTCTCTATCTCTCACTTTCATCCCCTTCCTCTCTTCCTCCCCTCCACCTTCCCATCCTTTCTATCTTTCCCCCTTCTGTCTTCCTTCCTCCTCTCCTCTCCTCTTCCCTCCTACCTCTCCTTTCCCCTCCTTCCTCCCTCGAACACTCTCGCACCACGCAGGCAACCACACAACCTTGCCATGCACAAAACCTAGCTTACCGCGCGCATGACATGTTGCACCATCCTTCCACTAGGCATGAGAGTACATCTTGGGAAACCGTCAAGCAAGTATAATGTAAGTATAATGTAAAGCGATACGTTATGTAACAATGAAAATGCAGTGTCCAGGTTCCCCGGTAAGAATGATAAGATTAAACATAAAAGCCTTCATACATATCTATAAAACAGTTTAGTAAACAGTATCTAAAATTATGATTGTAATACATACATCCATGTATATATGCGTGTATGTAATTAACAAACACACACATATATATATATATATATATATATATATATATATATATATATATATATATTATATATATATCATATATGTGCATATATGTGTATATATATACGTATATATATATATATATATATATATATATATATATATATATATATATATATAATACATATATATGCATATATATATATATATATATATATATATATATATATATATGCATATATATGCATATATATATATATATATATATATATATATATATATATATGTGTGTGTGTGTGTGTGTGTGTGTGTGTGTGTGTGTGTGTGTGTGTGTGTGTGTGTGTGTGTGTGTGTGTGTGTGTGTGTGTGTGTGTAGGTGTGTGTGTGTAGGTGTGTGTGTGTGTGTGTGTGTGTGTGTGTGTGTGTGTGTGTGTGTGTGTGTGTGTGTGTGTGTGTGTGTGTGTGTGTGTGTGTGTGTGTGTGTGTGTGTGTGTGAGTGTAGGTGTGTGTGTGTAGGTGTGTGTGTGTGTGTGTGTGTGTGTGTGTGTGTGTGTGTGTGTGTGTGTGTGTGTGTGTGTGTGTGTGTGTGTGTGTGCGCGTGTGCGTGTGCGTGTGCGTGCGTGTGTGTGTATATATATACACACATATATATATACATATATATGCATATATATATCATATATATATATTATATATTATAGATATTATATATATACACACATATATATAATATACATACATACATATATATATATATATATATGCATATCATATATACATATTATATATACACATATACATATATATACACATATACATCATATATATATATAACACATATATACGTATACATATAACTAAAAGAAGAACATTATAACCCTAATAGAATATATTCCCCACAAAAAAAAAAAAAAAAAAAATATATATATATATATATATATATATATACATATACACACATACATACAAAATACATAACCACGAAAAATAAAACAATGAACATGAGAATGAAGAAAACCTTTCGATAAATCAAAACAACTCTCATAAAACAAGAGCAAAAATGATAAAGTTCTATCCTTAAAAAAAGCAGATAAGGAAATAAACAACATAAACAATAGTCCTACAACACAGACGCGAGCAAAGGCAATCGTTACTACTACTAAAATATATAAGTAAATACATAAGTAAATAACATATAAATTAATAACAAGTAAATAAATAACTAAATTAACAAACAAACAAAGACTTAAATAAATATAACAAATAATTTTAAGAAACAAATAATAAAACTGATAAACAATATAGTAAATAGCAAAAGAAATAAACAAGATAAATAAATCAATAAAATAAACAAATCAATAATAAAAATCAATAATCAAAATCTAAAATAAAAACAGAAAGAAACAGACAGATAAACAAATAAACACATAAACCACACAGCTAATTCTTAAGACACGGCAACCGAATGGCGTGCCAAGAACCACATATTAAAATGGCAGGATAGGTCAGAGGGTCAAACCTGGCGTTGCAAAGGTAAGCCAAGAAGGTCAAATCAGTACGCAAGGTTAAAGCCAGGTCACGACAAGGTCAAGTGGGGACTTCCCGTTCCGACCACAAAAAAAAAAGGGCAGGAAACAAGCAGAGAAGTTAAAGTGTTGGAAATTATTACCTGTGTTGCACGCGCCTAATATCAGCTGGGGGCGGGGCGTAATTGTCATATGAACTGTTCTGGGAGCGTGTTTGAGGGAAATTAACATTCAACGGTGCTGGGAAATGGAACAAAAATGATTTATTTCTTACAGGATTTACGTGGGAGGAAAATTATTAGTTGCTTGCACTTATGCCCGGTTAGAACAGCCTTCGGTGGGATGAAAAACGGCACCTGTGTGTTTATTTACTATAGTCGTATACGATAATGGATCGGAACCAACCTTTTCACAAACAATATTTCACCATAGATCGAATTTCTCCTTTATTCACGAATGCTGTTACACTGTCTATGTATGAATAATAACAAACGAATAATACTACAAAAATAATACACCAATATTTGTCACAAATAACGTAATATAAACTGACGGGTTGTGAGAGACTGGGCCCGAGGTCAAAAGGGTATGGACGATGAAAACAGGCGTGTGAAATTCCAGTAAAAGCCACGGTATATTATGGAATGAGCAACGAAGTTTGGCGTGCAATGTTGAAAGAAACAGATGATGTTATAACTTTTTTAACGTTAATTCATTGTGCACACTCATCCGCACACACAATTGGTAACGAGCAAAAGGAAAAAAAGGAGGGTGGGAGGGAGGGATTGAGAAAAAAAAAGAGAGAAAGAAAAAGAGAAAGAGAAAGAGGAGAGAGAGAGAGAGAGAGAGAGAGAGAGAGAGAGAGAGAGAGAGAGAGAGAGAGAGAGAGAGAGAGAGAGAGAGAGAGAGAGAGAGAGAGAGAGAGAGAGAGAGAGAGAGAGAGAGAGAGAGAGAGAGAGAGAGAGTGAGAGAGTGAGAGAGAGAGAGAGAGAGAGAGAGAGAGAGTGAGAGAGAGAGAGAGAGAGAGAGAGAGAGAGAGAGAGAGAGAGAGAGAGAGAGAGAGAGAGAGTGTGTGTGAGAGAGAGAGAGAGACAGACAGAGATGAATATATAAAGTGCAGAAGACAAATATACCGGATACTTAACGTTTACTTTGTGCGATGTTGCTGTCAGGCTTCGAGCTCTGAATCAAGGGACTGATATATACTTTATTTGCTTTCCATTATATCATAATGGAAACTGATAGATATAATTGAATTTATTATTAATTTCAATCTACATATTAAAATGGAAACATTAATTTACAAATCTAGAATTATATTAAATGTGTGCGTGTGTGTGTGTGTGTGTGTGTGTGTGTGTGTGTGTGTGTGTGTGTGTGTGTGTGTGTGTGTGTGTGTGTGTGTGTTTGTGTGTGTATGTATGTGTGTGTGTGTGTGTGTGTGTGTGTGTGTGTGTGTGTGTGTGTGTGTGTGTGTGTGTGTGTGTGTGTGTGTGTGTGTATGTGTGTGTGTGTGTGTGTGTGTGTGTGTGTGTGTGTATGTGTGTGTGTATGTGTGTGTGTGTGTGTGTGTGTGTGTATGTATGTATGTGTGTGTGTGTGTGTGTGTGTGTGTGTGTGTGTGTGTGTGTGTGTGTGTGTGTGTGTGTGTGTGTGTGTGTGTGTATGTGTGTGTGTGTGTATGTGTGTATGTGTATGTGTGTGTGTGCGTGTGTGCGTGTGTGCGTGTGTGTGTGCGTGCGTGCGTGCGTGTGTGCGTGCGTGCGTGCGTGCGTGCGCACGTGCGCGTATACATGTGTTTATGCACGCAAACTTAACAATACGAATAATACATTTATATTGCCTGATATTACAATCACAAATCATTAAACTAAAACAAATAAATCTACTTTTTATCTACATCAGCAACTCAGCCAATCACAAGATAAATAAAACGCGTTTCTACAACAAACAAAGCAAACAAACTACCGCGTATCCAAAGCAACAATATCTATATTCAACGATGTTTTAAAAATACGGGTCTTTTCTGGATAAAGATCGATAAAGAATGTGTTAATACAGTATGGCTAATGTTCAGGGATGGGAGGGGAGGGGAGGGGAGGGGGAGGGAGGGAGGGAGGGAGGGAGAGAGAGAGAGAGAGAGAGAGAGAGAGAGAGAGAGAGAGAGAGAGAGAGAGAGAGAGAGAGAGAGAGAGAGAGACAGAGAATGACAGAGAGAGAGAGAGAGAATGACAGAGAGAACGAGAAAGAGAGAGAGAGAATAGGAGAAAAAATGAGAGAGAATAGGAGAAAGAGTGAGAGAGAATAGGAGAAAGAGAGAGAGGAGAGAGAGAGAGAGGGGAGAGAGAGAGAGAAGAGTGAGAGATGAGGAGAGAGAGAGAGAGAGAGAGATGAGAGAGAGGAGAGATGAGAGAGAGAGAGAGAGAGAATGACAGAGAGGGAGAGAGAGAATGACAGATGGAGGAAACGAGAAAGAGAGTGAGAGATAGGAGAAAAATGAGAGAGAATAGGAGGAAAGAGAGAGAGAGAGAGTGAGTGAGAGAGATGAGAGAGGGAGAAGAGTGAGAGAGACGAGTGAGATGGAGAGAGAGATTGAGAGGATGTGAGTGAGGAGAGATGAGAGAGGAGAGAGTGAGTATAGAAGAAGTGGGGTGGAGAGATTGAGAGAGGAGTGAGAGAGAGAGAGATGGAGAGAGCTCTCATCAACCCACTTTTTAATACATCCACCAACTTTTATTCATCTGTTTCTTTCTAATCCTTCTCCCCCTTCCTTGTGTTTCTCCTCTTCTCCCTCTCCTCCCTTCTCCCCCGCCTTCTTTTCTCCTCCCTGCCTTCCCCCTCCCCTTCCTTCCTCCCCGCCTCCTTCTCTTACTCCTTCCTTCCCCCTCTCTTCTTTCTCCCCCTCCTTACTCACTCCCCTCCCTTCTCCCCCTCCCTTCCTTCTCCCCTTCCTTCCTTCTCCCCCTTCTTCCTTCCCCCTCACTCCCTTCTCCCCCTCCTTCCTCCCCCCTCCCTTCCTCCCCCCTCCTCCTTTCTCCCTCCCCTCCCTTCTCTCCCTTCTTTCTCCTCCCTCCTTCCATCCCCCTCCCTCCCTTCTCCCCATCCTCCTTTCTCCCTCCCCTCCCTTCTCCCCCTCCTTCCTTCCCCCACCCACCCTTCTCCCCCTCCCTTCCTTCTCCCCCTCCCTTCCTTCTCCCCCTCCCTTCCTTCTCCCCCTCCTTCCTTTCATCTCCCTTCCTTCTCCCCCTCCTCCTGTCTCCCTCCCCTCCCTTCTCCCCCTCCTTCCTTTCCTCCCGCTTCCTTCTCTTACTCCTTCCTTCCCCCCTCCCTCCCTTCTCCCCCTCCTTCTTCCCCTCCTTCCTCCCCCCTCCCTTCCTTCCCCCTCCCTCCCTTTCCCCTCCCTCCCTTCTCCTCCTCCTTCCTTCCCCCTCCCTCCCTTCTCCTCCTCCTTCCTTCCCCCTCCCTCCCTTCTCCTCCTCCTTCCTTCCCCCTCCCTCCCTTCTCCCCCTCCTTCCTTCCCCCTCCCTCCCTTCTCCCCCTCCCCCTCCCCTTCCTTCCTCGCCCCTCCCTCCTTTCATCCTCCTCCCTCCCCCCTCCCTCCCTTCTCCCCCGCCTCCTCCTTCATTCCCTTCGCTACGGCGGCTCGCGAACGCTCCATTACCGAAGTGCACCTGGCGTTGCACTCTCACCTGCTTGCCATTTGCAATTAGAAAGTGCAAAGCAGAATGAGTGTGAATCCCCCCATTGAAAACTTTCGTGCCAAATTTGGGTTAAAGAGATCACGTTAGAAAGAAGGTTATGATTATATACTGAACGTAATATTATGCACGTATCAGAGACGCAAAAGTTAAGGATAAGTATATTACAGAATTCGTTGCGATTATATATCATACGTAATATCACGCACGCATAAGACACGCGAAAAGTTAAGGTTAAATATGTTTATTACATAATTCGTGAACAGAATTTCAATGTAGATTTGATTTATCACTGTTTACGACGAATCTCTCATGAATAATATTCAGCGATAAAGTATTTTTTTCCTTGAAGCACCTTCAGATAGTCAGTATCTTATTAAATGAAGATTTAACACTGATTAATTCCTAGCTTGCTCAATCTATCTATCTATCTATCTATCTATCTATCTATCTATCTATCTATCTATATCTATCTATCTATCTATATATAACACTAATGAGATCTAAACATGACCTAACTTCCTTAAAACATGTTTTAAAGTCCTCTATGTTTATGATTACTATTATCATAACTACTTTTCTTATCACTATTATCATCATTATCACCGTTATCATTATCACACCATTATCACGAGTAATGTCTCGTTCTTTTCTTTCGCTAACTAACCTCGATCTGCAAGTCACCTCATTACAGGTAATGACGAGTCAGATCTTCAGTAAAGATTTTTAATGATACAATACTCTTTTATGTAATTTGTGAGTGTGAACATTTGAATGTCCGATTGACTGTTTGAATATCATTTCGATATTTAGATGCTTTTCTTATTAGATATTATTATCCTATCTCCATTTTTTTAAGGAATCTATATCTCTGCCTTCGTTTGTCTGCCTGTCTGACTACCTGCCACTGTGTCTGTCAGTCTTCGCCTCTGTCTTTCACTTCGTCTTTCTAACTTTCTAACTTTCGCTCCATCCCTCACTCCCTCTTTCTCTTTCTCTTTCCCTCTCTCTCTCTCTTTTCTTTCTCTCTCTCGTTCGGTCTCTCTTTCTCCTTTTCTTTCTCTCTCTTTCAGTCCCTCCATCTCCCATCCTCTGCCTTCCTCACTCATCCTCTGTCTCTCCTATCTCCCTCTCCCTTCCTTCATCTTCTCCCTCTTCCTCTTCTCCCTCCCTCCCTCCCTTCTTTCCTCACCCTCTTTCTCCTATCCCTCTCCCCCAACCGCCTCCTTCTTCTATCTCCTGTTTCGCTCCCTCGCCCTCCCTCATCATCCTTCTCCTCTCTCTCTTCCTCCTTCTTACATCCCTGTATGCGTATGTGTGTTTGCGCGCGCGTGTATGTGTGTGTGCTTTTGCGCGTATGTATATGTGTGTATATATGTGTGTATATGTGCGTGTGTGTGTGTATATAAGTGTGTATATGTGTAAATATGTGTGTATATGTGTATGTATATATGTGTGTATGTGTGTATATATGTGTATATGTGTGTGTATATGTGTGTATATATGTGTATGTGTGTATATATGTGTATATATCTGTGTATATAAGTGTGTATACTTGTGTGTGTACTTGTTCTTGCGCGGGTGTGTGTGCGAGTGTATGCGTGAGAGTGCGAGAGAGTGAGGCCATCGCAACGACGTTA
>NC_061845.1:28069545-28074794 GCF_019202785.1 Penaeus chinensis
CATCCCCTTCCCCCGTTCTCCAGTCCCTTTCCCCTCTCCCCCGGTCCCTTTCATCCCCCCCCCCCCCCCCCACCTTACCCACCGAGAGCAGGCACCACAAAAGCGCCAACGAAGCCGCGGCACAAAACAACAACAACAGGTAAGCCCAAGGTGAATGGCACACAGCATGTCCAGCCCCACCCCCACCCCACTCCCCAATGTCCGCTACCCTACCCCTCCGCCCCCCCCCCTCCCTCTCTCCCTCTATATCACCCTCACCCCCACCCCTCCCTTAACCCCTCCCTACCCCCTCCCTCACATCAGCCTCACCATTCCCACCCCTCCCATATCACCCACACCCCACTCCCCACCCTTCCCTCCACCCCTCCCTTCCCGCCCTTCCCTCCACCCCTCCCGCCCACCCACCACTCCCTCAACCCCTCCCTCTACTCCCTCAACCCCTCCCTCTACTCCCTCCACCACCCAACCTCCCTCCACTCCCTCCACCCCTCCCACCACCCCTTCCACCACTCCCTCCACCCTCCCGCCCTTTCCTCCACCCCTCCCGCATTTCCCTCCACCCTCAACCCCTCCCTCCACTCCCTCAACCGCTCCCTCTACTCCCTCCACCCCTCCCTCTACTCCCTCCACCCCTCCCGCCCTTCCCTCCACTCCCTCAACCCCTCCCACCACCTCTTCCACCACTCCCTCCACCCTCCCGCCCTTCCCTCCACTCCCTCCACTCCCTCCCTCCACCACCGCACTCTGGTCACTCCCAAAGGCGCGCTTTAGGTGACGACAAACACTAATCTCGCCCAGTAATCACAACACCCGAAGCTGACTCCTAACTGCTTGGTGTGGGAGGAGCCGCAGGACCTCTGCCGTGTGTTCTGTCAATGCACTTTCTGTTTTTTCTTTTAGTATGAAAAAAAAAAAAAGAATCGATATATACTTATAGGGAAAAAAATTAAACTAGTTATCTAATGTAGAAATAAATAAGGAACTAGTGTAAGAGATAAAAAAAAAAGAATTAATGTAAAAGATTGAAATAATGAACTACTGTAAAATAATAAATCATTAACTAATGTAAAAACGAATAGGCTAATGTACAAAAAAATCAAATATAAATGAAAGGCATTTACTCAGAAAAACTGCAAAAAATGCTTCCCATACTCACATTTCGAAAAGTTTGAGGAAGAAAAAATATATGAAGAAGAAAATAACCCTGACTCCAGGTTCAAGGCATGGCGGTCGAGACTCCCATCTGGAGTGTCACTCGCTCATTTTTTCCTCCTTTTTGCTAGCTCAATTACGAGTCTTTACCGCCCGCAATAACCTCCTACAGTTATACCATTTATCAGATAAATTACTCAGTTTAAAGGGAGGATTAGGCGCTTAAAACCAATCATCGGCAATTAACGAAACTGTTTCTGGTGCCACACGTCGCGTGAGAATCAGCCCGCAGCATCCGCGGCCGACCGCGGTTGCGGATCGAGCACCGCGACTGCTGCCCGCTCCTCGCCCGAGCAGTCGTCTATTTTCAAGCCTTTCCTCTCCCTCTCCCTCTCTCCCATCCCCCCGTCTCCCTCTCCCCCATCTACTTCTTCACCCTCTTCTTCTTCCTCTCTTCCCCCATCTCCTTCTCCCTTTTCCTCTCCTCCTTCCATTCTTTCTCTCCCTCGCTTTATCCCTCTTCTTCTTCTTCTCCTTTTTCGAGGGTGAACTGCACCCACCCCCCTCATTTATAATAAAAATATTTCCCGCAGAAATAAGGCCGAAGTCTATTGCACAAAACCTCATAACAACGAGTCTATACACATTTGTGATTCTGATAAAATAATGCATTATTGCATTGATACAATTAAGGGAGAATACATTTCTACATTTACGCAATAAACGTAGAACTTTTAAAACAAAACACGGATCCATTTTCAATATTCATATAATTATCGAAGAACTTTTAAAACAAAACCAAGATAAAAGTTTTTTTTTATGCAATCCCGGCCTTACCTTACTGAATAAACAAAGGTTCTGCCAGGGAACTTGAAGAGATACCAGATCATGATTTATAAGAGACGAGATGAAGAGAGAGAGAGAGAGAGAGAGAGAGAGAGAGAGAGAGAGAGAGAGAGAGAGAGAGAGAGAGAGAGAGAGAGAGAGAGAGAGAGAGAGAGAGACAGACAGACAGAGAGAGAGAGAGAGAGAGAGAGAGAGAGAGAGAGAGAGAGAGAGAGAGAGAGAGAGAGAGAGAGAGAGAGAGAGAGAGAAAGAAAGAGAGAGAAAGAAAGAGAGAGAAAGAAAGAGAGAGAGAGACAGAGAGAAAGAGAGACAGAGAGAGAGAGAGACAGAGACAGAGAGAGACAGAGACAGAGAGAGACAGAGAGAGAGAGAGAGAGAGAGAGAGAGAGAGAGAGAGAGAGTGAGAGAGAGAGAGAGAGAGAGAGAGAGAGAGAGAGAGAGAGAGAGAGAGAGAGAGAGAGAGAGAGAGAGAGAGAGAGAGAGAGAGAGAGAGAGTCAGAGAGAGAGAGAGAGAGACAGAGAGAGAGAGAGAGACAGAGACAGAGACAGACACAGAAAGAGAGACAGAGACAGAAAGCAAGACAGAGACAGAAAGAGAGACAGAGAGAGAGACAGAGACAGAGAGAGAGAGAGAGAGAGAGAGAGAGAGAGAGAGAGAGAGAGAGAGAGAGAGAGAGAGAGAGAGAGAGAGAGAGAGAGAGAGAGAGACAGAGAGACAGAGAGACAGAGACAGACAGACATACAGATACACCATACAAAATACAGACAGACACACACATCCATCCTAACGCCCCCGCCGAATGCCCAGGGGAATCGGCCTCGAAGCAGCGCCTCCTTCAAGATATGGACCGAATAAAAAGGCTGACGGATTTTCTTGACGCGACCAGTTGTTCTCAGTCTTAGCGGCATAGCTGCGAACACCAAAATTTATCATTAATTAGGACGATATCTTAATTAATATGCCTCGGCTGCCAAGACCTGACCGATACCGAGGGGTGGCTGACACATTCGAATTTTTCTCCTTCTTCGTCTTTTAAATATTGACATTTGCATAGTCACCGGGAGAGGAAATGCACAATCGTGTAACCCCCAAAATCGACGAAAGGATGAGTACCAGGTGAGAGTGGATGAGTAAATGGTGAGTGACCGTGACCTGAGTGACGTGCAAATTCAGCGCCTCCCCCCCCCCCCTCCTTGCCCCGCCCCTTCAATCTCCTCTGAATAAAAAGGAAAAGAAAAAGAGAGGCTGCCGTATGTCCAACACAGAGCAATTCATAAACTTGCACATTCTAGGTTTCAAACGTTCACAATGCACGTGCCAAGGAGTCTTAATCGATCTGCTAAACACTGAAATCAGCAGGTTCATGCATTATATATTACATAAAAGGAGCTTCGTTAACTCTTGCCTGGCTGCCGACCTTGCAATAACATCCTTCAACTTTGCAACATTCACTACCCGAGGGAGAGCGGGCGCTGAGGCCTCGCTCAGGCGCGCCGAGGGAGGGAGTCGATGGCGGTTCCTTGTCCGGTCCGGGCTGGCGGTCACTTCACATAGGATTCCTCTCTAGAACGAACGGGTTCTATCCGCAACCGAACCGCAAAATGTAACCAGAAAAAAATCGACAAATACCCAATTCCTGGTAAAATACATCAACACTCTTGACAGCGGGTTGCGCGCCAGTTGAAAGTTCTCTCGGCAGGGCAGATAACTCATTCCGAGCCATCTATATGCATTAGCAATTTTACGGAGCGTCGCCCGCGAGGGAAATCAACATCTCGGAAGGCAACGTAGCTAAACCCCGTCAGTAACGTCAACACGAGTGAAAACGACGGCACGACAAACAACCCAGCCCCCCTATCCTTCGCACCGTCGCTTATGAGAGACCCAACATCTCTATAAGACAAACGAACTAATTAAACTAATTCCTATTCAGACACTTACAAACAATACGTATCACGCGAGAGAGAAAAAACTGCGAGTCATGCTTCCCGAAGGCGTCCCTGACTGGGTGGCGCGCGCGTGGCCCCGACCGATCAGTCTGCCATCCTCGTACTCTCACGACACCCGACTCATTTGCAATCGGCTTATGCACTCTGCAACGCACGGCAATCCGACTAAAAGCCCGAAGCCACGACGGAGAGCCTCTCAACGCCAGAAGCAGCACTGACATTAAGACCTTATTGATAACGCACGGGGGGGGATGGCGACGCGTGAATCGCTGTCTTAAACCTTGGCATTATCTCGCGCACTGAAGACGAAAAATCATCCGATATCTAAGGTGTTTTGTCCTTTTTTTCGGGAAATTCCGGGATACGAAATAAACTTCATAGAAAATATAGCGAAAATAAAAGAAACATATTTTGCCTACCGTAATACTAGATAAGTCTGTTACGAGCACAAATGAATGCCATAACAGAGTGCGTTTAAATGTGCGTGCCTTACAAGACGCGTCATCATGATTGAGCGGTGTGTGGGCGTACGTGTGTGTGTGTGGGGGGGGGGGGGGTAAAAAGCAGAAGGAGGAGGGAAAGAGAGAAAAAGAGAGAGAGAGAGAGAGAGAGAGAGAGAGAGAGAGAGAGAGAGAGAGAGAGAGAGAGAGAGAGAGAGAGAGAGAGAGAGAGAGAGAGCATGGCAGAGAGAACAAGAAAGAGAGAGAGAGAGAATAGGAGAAAGAGTGAGAGAGAATAGGAGAAAGAGAGAGAGAGAGAGAGAGAGAGAGAGAGAGAGAGGAGAGAGAGAGAGAGAGAGAGATGAGAGAGAGAGAGAGAGAATAGTAGGAAGAGTGCGAGAGAAAGGGGGGGGGGAGAGAGAGAGAGAGAGCGAGAGAGAGAGAGTAGAGAGAGAGATTGAGGAGAGAGAGGGGAGAGTGAGATTGAGAGAGAAGAGAGAGAGAGAGAGAGAGAGAGAGAGAGAGAGAGACAGATTGAGACATAAAGTACAAACAAGTACGTGATTGAAGACTTGGGGATATACTATAAGTGAGTAAAGTGTGAGAATGAGACTAATAGAGTGAATGACAAAGAAAACAAAAACAAATAACAAGTGAATGAAAGGGTGAGACAATAATCAAAAAGGAAAAGTATAACAGAGAGCGAATGCGCGAATGCGAGCCAATGCAATAAAAAAAACAAAATTTTAATTTGCTGATCGGACTGTTTAGTGAATGAATGAGTACACCTTCGCCTGACATTGACTTGAATCTACACGTAAACTTGTACACACATACATCATGAACACACACCACACACAC
>NC_061845.1:28074894-28077394 GCF_019202785.1 Penaeus chinensis
GCGTCGTCGGGGGTCAAGCAAGGTCAAGCGCGAAATGCAGATCTACTCAACTTGCATTAGAGTTGCACGGAGGATCATTTAATATTTCTTGCTATGAGGAATATGTTCATGCATTTTCACTTCTATTCTGCTAAGTGCGTGTCTCGTCTCCCGAGGCAGAGGGGTACACACACACACATACACTTACACATACACATACACATACACATACACATACACATACACATACACATACACATACACACACACACACACACACACACACACACACACACACACACACACACACACACACACACACACACACACACACACACACACGTACACATACACATACACATACACATACACATACACATACACATTCACATACGCACACGTCTTGACGAGATGTCTTGGATCTTATCTAGTGAAGGCAAGAATTATTGCAAAAGAGACTGAAAGTAAGAAAAGCGAAAGGAGGAAGAAGGGAGGAATTAACATACACCAGAGTCCATTTGCATGGCGCTTATATATATGTACGTGTTTGTGTGCATGTATGTATGTATGTGTGTATGTATGTGAGTGTGTATGTATATATGTATGTGTGTATGTATATATGCATGTATGTATGCGTATATATATGTATTATATATGTATGTATGTATGTGCGTGTGTGTATCAGTGTTGTATGTGAGAGATAGGCTCAGTAGGCTCGAAAGAGGAGAGAAGAGGAGAGAAGAGGAGAGGGGGGGGGGGGGTGGATAAAGTCATTTTGTAATTGGAAAAACGTGTATCGAGTTGTGACGGGAGAAACCCAAGTGGGTAGGGTGGGGGTGAGGGGAAGGGGTGAGGGGGGGTGGGGGTGAAAGGGTGGCATGGGTGGGTTGGGGGGGGTTGAGCCCGGTTGCTTGGTTGAGGGTGAAAGGGGGAGGAGGAGGTAGGTGGAAGGGGTGGGGGAGATAGGGGGAGGGAACGGGGTGGGGGAGATAGGGGGAGGGAGCGGGATGGGGGAGATAGGGGGAGGGAGCAGGGTGGGGGAGATAGGGGGAGGGAGCGGGGTGGGGGAGGTAGGGGAAGTGGGGGAGGAGACAAGTTTTTGTGGCGGCGATTGGTGTGGCGGCCGATTGTGTTCGCTAATTATGCCGAAGGTGGAGGAGACAGGGATAAATCTTTACAGCGGATCCGCGGGTGAAAGAAGTGACAGCGTTGACGGTAATGATGATGGTGATGGGTGTGTCTATGATCGTAGGAATTATGATGATGATGGTGATGATGATAATGATAATGATGATGTGGGTGAAGATGGTGGTGGTGATGGTGGTGGTGGTGATGATGGTTGTGGTGATGATGGTGATGGGGATTATGGTGAGGATGATGGTAGTGGTGATGATGGTGATGATGATAATAATATTGTTAATGATTAGGAGGAAGACAATATAAATAACAAGAGTATTAATGATTATTATATTCAAATTAATATCATATGATTATTATTCAATTAATTTAATTCTGCACGCGAACCTTATTTAATAAAAGCGGCGACGGGAGTGCCACTCGGCCCGCAGCAGACTGGCACTCGAGGTCCCGCCGAGGTCACGAGTGCCAGGCAACACGAACTGACCATTTATAATCAATTTACGGCCTGTTGGCATCCACCTTCCACTTTCTCCTGGGCGCTGAAGGGGGTGGATGGGTGGAAGGGTGGATGGGTGGAAGGGTTGATGGGTGGATGGGTGGAAGGGTTGATGGGAGGATGGGTGGAAGGGTGTAGGATGGAAGGGTTGATGGGTGGATGGGTGGAAGGGTGGCTGGGTGGAAGGGTGGATGGGTGGATGAATATGAGAGAAGAGGCAGAAGGGATGGCGGTGGAGGATGGAAAATAGGGGATGGACGGGGATATGGAGGAGAAGGAAGAAGAAGAAAAGAAAAAAAGAAAAAAAAGAAGAAGAAGAAGAAGAAGAAGAAGAAGAAGAAGAAGAAGAAGAAGAAGAAGAAGAAGAAGAAGAAGAAGAAGAAGAAGAAGAGGAAAATAGGGGTTGAGGAGGTAAGGAAGGGCATAGGAAGAGAAGAGGATAGGGGTGGAGGAGGGAGGGAGGGACATAGGAAAGGGAGGGAGGGATAAGTGGGTGGGAGCTGGGAGTGGAAGAGGACACTGCAGGGTCAGCGATGAAACGGGTTATGTCTTTATAAAATATTATCTCTTTCTTCCCGTGTTCCATCTGTTTTCGCGCCTTCTTGAAGATAAGTAAGAAAAGAAGAAAAGATAACGTTTTTTTAATGAGAATAATGGGAAGATGAAAAGAAAGATAAACATGGGCCTTCAAATGTTTTGTTTTTTTTAATTTTTCCTCATCTTTCATCTTCACTATTCAGTTTATCTTCTGTTACTTCTCTCTTTTCTTCTTTGAAGGAAAAGTCGCTTATCAGATTTAATTTTATCTCGGGAAATCTTGCTGGAGTGATGCGATAAAGTCCAGAAGTTACACTCTTTTTCCATTTCTTTTCAGACTTCTCTCTC
>NC_061845.1:28082394-28104894 GCF_019202785.1 Penaeus chinensis
TCGACGGATAAAAAAAAACCGCTTGAAAACTTCTGGAAATGGACGCTACGCAGCTGCATTCACGTTCTGCCAGGCCTCGAGCAGCCGGAGGACGCGGTGGCCGAAGAGACGCCGTAGGGATGGCCAGGGAACTGCGTCTTTCGTCCCCCCGTCGCTGCATCGGAAAGGGATTGTTCCGCGGGGAAAGTGTAAAGCTGGGTCATAGGACAAGGAAACTTGGATTGTTTCGTTTCGTCTTATGCGCTTCTCATCCGTCTTTCGTCTTTCACCTTTTTTGTCTTTCGGCCTTCCCTCTTTTGCGTCTTCCCCTCAGTTTCGTCTTTCGTCTTTCGTCTTTCTTTGCCCCAATGTTATTTTTTTGTTCTGTAAAATATAGACACAAATGTAAGATATATTTTCCTCTGAAGGTTGACTATAGTAATGACATCCATTATATCTCTTTATCGCAATACACCAAACCGATGTTCAATGACGGTTTTGTGTTGGTACTTGGTATTTTTCATTAAAAGTAATATGATTTTTCGCATCAATTGTTTGGATTTATTGTGAGTGACTCGAGGTAATAAAAGGCTGTGGTGCCGACACCAAAATCTGTCTGAAAAGGCTCATTATCGATCACAAACCACAGGAGCAAAATCTCTGGGTTTCGAAAATGGTTTGCACGATGGAATTTTTCCAGGCATTATATATATATATATATATATATATATATATATATGTGTGTGTGTGTGTGTGTGTGTGTGTGTGTGTGTGTATGTATATATGTATATATTTATATATATATTGATAATAAAAATGGAAATCAAGGTAATGAAATAATGATGATGGTGGTTAATGATAATGAAGTAATTATGATGATTAATAATACTTGTAATTACGATAGTAATAATGGTAAAAAAAATAACGATAATAAAGATAATAATAAAAACAATAATATATAACAATACCAATTGCAATGATAAACTGTCTGCGTGTGTTGAGTGTCACGTCAATCGAAGTTGGCGGTCATGTTATCCTCTGTCCTTTGTGTGCACTTTGTATGATTCTGTTATCTGTGCAACATTGTCCCATTCTTCTTTTCATACAAGCTACGTAACTCTGCCTTTGCTTGCCTCTGGCGCATTTTCCTGCAGACTTTCCTGGACTGAATCAGTACTCGGGTTGAATTTTTCTTCATTGACGATCAGAGATAGAAAAGAGCTTTAGGTTTTTGGTTACTGGTTGGTAAAGGGATTTCAGATGCTAATGGTATTGGTATTAATGATAATGATAATGAAAATGATAATGATAATGATAATGCTAATGATGGTGGTGGTAACAAGAAGGAAGAGTGATGACAATTGCATACCAAGAAAAGGTGTAATACATAAAGGCTGACAATAATGGGGGAAAAATCCGAGGAAAAATTGAACTGCCTGAAGCACGAGAGTGTAGACTGCGTGACGGCCATGCGCGGCGGGCAGGACAGCAGGTCACTCGACGCGTTGGCAACCTGCCACATCAATCCCTGCCCCTCCCATCCTCCTCCTCCTCCTCCCCTGCCCTGCTTCCTGACTCTCCTCCCTGCCCCTCCCCCTGGTCTCCTCCCTGTCTTTCTCCCTGACTCTCCCCCTTGCCCCTCTTCCCTGGCCTCCTCCCTACCTTCCTTCCTGGTCCTCCTACCTGCCCCTCCCCCCTGGCCCTCCTCCCTTCTCCCTCCCGTGGTCTTCTCCCTCCCTCCCCCCCCCCCCCGGCCTCCTCCCTTTCCCCGCCCACCTTCCTCCCCTCCTCCTCTCCCCTCCTCCCCCACCCTCCCCCGCCCAATGGCAGCCGGACATTTTTATTACGCATTATTGTGGTTTTAAGGCCTTGTGTTCTTTACTGTGCCATCTGCTCGTGTTGCGGGAAATTGATTAATTGATTGTGGGTGAAAGTTTTGATTTCGGTTTGTGTTTTTATTCTATTATTATTATTTTTACTATTCATATATTGTTTTTTTTTCTTTGTGTGTGTGTGTGTGATCCAGAGATAAGAACATTTGGTGTCCCTTTTGAAAAGAAGTAGTACATAAGAATGTTTGTCGTTTTCTGAATATATATATATACATACATACATACATACATACATACATACATACATACATACATACATACATACATACATACACACACACACACACACACACACACACACACACACACACACACACACACACACACACACACACACACACACACATACACACACATATATATATGAATGTATGTATGTATGCATGTATGTATGTATGTATGTATGTATGTATGTATGTGTGTGTGTGTATGTGTATGTGTATGTATTCTTTCATATTTTTTTAACTGTTTATTTGAACCGGGTACGTGGATCTTTAAAATACTGATTAGATTATGAACTGATATGAATTACTTTTGCCATTGACAAAATAAAACTATGCTTGGTAAAATATAATGTGTAATGACTGATAGCACTGTTGATCTGTAGAGTTTGATTGATAGAATATTGTTAGGTAATACATAATAAAGGAATTACAAAAGGATTTATTTTGACTAGATTTCAGGATTTATGTATGTATTTTTTTTCTCTGTATTTCATGACTTAATTTTCTATATTTTCTTGTATACATTTCAGAATTTAATTGTGTGTATATATATTTCTTTATGTAGATTTCAGGGTGTTTTGATATTAGGGACAAGGAGAAAATCGTGACTTGCATGGCTCAGGGCCTTATTTATTGTCCGTCCATAAATATGATAAGGAAAACCATTGGGATTTTGTGTTTGCAATTTTGTATGTCATTGACAGGAAAATTAAACTCTCTCTTTCTCTGTCTAGCTGCCACTGTTTGCTTGTCTTTCTCTCTCTCTCTCTCTCGCTCTCTCTCTCTCTCGCTCTCTCTGTCTCTCGCTCTCTCTCTCTCTCGCTCTCTCTCTCTCTCTCTCTCTCTCTCTCTCTCTCTCTCTCTCTCTCTCTCTCTCTCTCTCTCTCTCTCTCTCTCTCTCTCTCTCTCTCGACGCAGGCACACATATTCGTTGTGTTTAACTCGATCTCTCTCTTACTCTCACCAAAAAAGTCTTCATTAAAGGTAAAGACTGGAGGGCGTGGTAGTATTGATGAACAAGTTCACCTTGCGAGTATTAGCGGTGCATTTATTCGCCAAGGGAACACTCCCCCTCCCCTCCCCTCTCCTCCCCTCCTCTCGTCTCTCCTCTCTTCTCCTCCCCTCTGCTCCTCTCTCCTCCCCTCTCCTCCTCTCCGCTCCTATCTCCTCTCTTCTCCTCCCCTCTCCTCCTTCCCTCCCCTCTCCTCCTTCCCTCCCCTCTCCTCCTTCCCTCCCCTCTCCTCCCTCCCTCATCCTTCTGCGACGAATTAAAACAAAAGGCAGACGGAGATGCTCATGTTTTGTGTCCTTTGCGATTGAAAACACAAAGGACAGGGCGGGAGGGATGTTGTGTGATTGTGGGGGGGGGGGGGGTATGACCGGGGATAGAAATGCGGTTGGAGGGAATGGGAGGGGCTGGTTGAGGGGGGAGGGGACGGAGAAGGGGGAGAGGGGAGGGGGGGCGTCTGGTAACCCTCCGGACGCGGTTGAGATGGCTTGGATTAGGGGTGCACCTGATACCCGAGAATGAGAGATAAGGAGGAAGAATTTAGATGTGATAAAGGATACTTTGGAAAACAAAATAAAAAAAACGAAAAAAAAAAACAAAAAAATGCCAAAAAAAAAAGAAAGAAAAGAAAAGAACAAAAGAAAAGAAAAGAAAAGAAAAGAAAAGAAAAGAAAAGAAAAGAAAAGGAAGATAAAACGCCTGTTTGCGTATTTATCTATTTATTTATCTATTTTTTCCCCTCCTTCATTCAATCATGTATCTATTCACTTATATATTCATGTATCTCTTCATTTATATTTTCATGTATCTATCTATGTACTTATTCACGTATCTCTTCATTGATTTATGTATCTGTTTGTTTATTTGCCTATTATTTTGTACGTGTGTGAGGGGTATTATGTGCAGAAGCGGCGGGGGGGGGGGGGGCGGGGGTCAAGCGAGCCGGCATCAGATAACGAGGCGACGCAGGGGTACCTGGCCTGTAAACCTTTGTCCTGCTGTTTGGACAAGAGCTGTGGCCGGGCGGATTCGGTGGGGGGAAGTGTGTGTGGGGGGGTGGGGGGAGTGTGTGTGGGGGTGGGGGTGAGTGTGTGTGTGGGGTGTGTGTGTATGGGGGTGAGTGTGTGTGTAGGGGGGTGAGTGTGTGTGTGGGGGGGGGGAGTGAATGTGTGTGTGTGTGTGTGTGTGTCTCCATAGGTATGTATCTCCGAATGGATATGTGTTTGTGTTTGTATATGCGCGCTAAATTACCGGTTTTGGCTATGTGTGTCTATGTGTCCATACGTGGCTTCTTGAACGCAACGGAAGACAATCAAGGGAAAAAAATGCAGTTATTGAGATGTGTGTTAATGACGTCTCGCAGCTGGTCGTGGAATTAGCTGTAAATGCATTTGTGATGTCGTTACCATATTTGTGAAAATAGCATATGTCAATGAGCGTGATTAATTTGATGACATGCAAATCAAAGTTCCGTCCTGATTTGATTAATTAATTTTGTGTGGAGGGGGGGGGGAGGAGTTATAGTTTTATTTTTTTTTATTCAATTTTTTTTACTTATTTACTTTTTTGTCCATTTATGAATTGAGAGAACTCCCGGACAAATCTACAAGGTGGAACGAAACTGGTTTATTTTGCATGATAACTTGACAGCAGTTTTGTTCACACAGATCATTTGTGTGTTTCTGGGCACGAGATACGCAAAGTTTCACACCTACATGATTTATCAGTAAATGGAAACGCAAGTGAAGAAAAACAGATTATTTTTTTTTTTTTTTTTAAATCTGACATAAGATTAGATAAAGACAGCAACTAGTCTGCATGATCGACGTTGTTGATCAGTACTTTGTCTTTATTAGTATGTATCATCATTATTATTATCATCCTTGTTGTTAATATTATTATTGTTATTATTATCATTCTTGTTATTAATATTATTTTTGTTATTATTATTATTGTTATCATCATCACCATTATCCTTACCATTATCCTTATCATTATCATTATCATTATCGTTATCATTATCACTATTATCATTGTCATCATCATATACTTTCCCGTCTGCAATTGAGCTGCATGACGCTGGAGTGACAACTGCCTCGCCCAACGCTGCCCTTTGCCTGCTCTGAGTACACTGGCGATTCGGGACTCCGCGTATATGTTAGTGTAATGTAAAGGTCTTTTTCTGACTTTGCTTGCTTGTGTGTGTAATGAAGGCACCCAAAACGCGGTTAATTTCTTTTTCTTCTTCTATTTTTTTCCTACCTCTTCTTCTTCTTCTTCGTCTTCGTCTTCTTTTCTTTTTCTTCTTCGTTTTCTTCTTCTACCTCTTCTTCTTCTTCGTCTTCTTCTTCTTCGTTTTCTTCTTCTTCTTCGTCCCCTTCTTCTTCTTCGTCTTCGTCTTCCTCTTCTTTTCTTCTTCTTCTTCTTCTTCTTCTTCTTCGTCCCCTTCTTCTTCCTCGTCTTCGTCTTCTTCTTTTTCTTCTTTTCTTTTTCTTCTTCTTCTTCTTTCCTTCTTCTATCTCTTCCTCCTTTTTGAGAGAAATTGTTGTGTGGAGAGTCTTCGTTTGCTTCCTCTTCGTCGCCAAAGGAAACGAATCCAAAATTTTGCGAATGAGAGAGCGGCCACGAGAAAATCCGAGAAAATCCGAGTAAATCCGAAAACGTCTTCAAAGAAGGAATCCGAGAACGACCTCGAGAACGACACGTAGAAGGATTTTTTTTACAAAGATCTAAGAATGTCATCGGGAACGTCTTTGAGAAGAAATCCCCCTCCCCCCCAAAAAATAAAAAAATAAAAAAAAATAAAGCGGGAAAAAAAATCGAAAGACCGTCACAAGGACAAATGGAAGAGCGAATCCAAAAACGCTTTGGGAAGAAATACAAGAACGGCCCTAAGACATAAGTGTTGCCAAGGGAACGAAACGAAACACGAGGAGCGCAACGACCGCCGAGACGACCTTCCGACGCTGTCATCGCCGGCGCTTGTAACCCTGTCAGGTGTCCGGCGCTTGTAACCCTGTCAGGTGTCCGTCTACGCCTCCCTCCCCCCCTCCCTTCCTCCCTCCCTTCCTTCCTCCCTCCCTCCCTTCCTCCCCCTCTCCCTCCCCCCTCCCTTCCTCCCCCTCTCCCTCCCTCCCTTCCTTCTCCTCTCCTTCCTTCCTTCCCTCCCTCCCCCTCTCCCTCCCTCCCTCCCTCCCTCCCTCCGTCCCTCCCTCCCTCCCTTCCCCCCTCCCTCCTCCGGCCCCTTAAGTAGCCCCGTTATTCTATGGCTATTTATAGGAGGCGCTGTTTTTAGCCGAGGGATGAAAATAGCAACGTTGCAAAAAAAAGGGTTCGGAGGGGATGGGGGGAAGGGGGGGGGAGATGGCGGGGATAGAGGAGATGACAAGGGGGAGGGGGAGGGGAGGGGGAGGGGGAGGGGGAGGGGGAGGGGATGAGATAGCGGGGATGTAGGGGAGGGGAGGGGGGGGGATGGCGGGGATAGAGATGACAAGGGGGAGGGGGAGGGGGAGGGGATGAGATAGCGGGGATGTAGGGGAGGGGAGGGGGGAAGGGGGATGTAGATGGAGACGGAGGACGGTGTGGGAGAATCCAGGATAGATAGGAAATGGGGGATAGGAGGAGGAAGGGGGATGGAGATGGAGGGTGGAGGAATGGGAGAGGTGTGGAAGGGGAATGGAGGGAGGGGAGGATGGAGGAGGAAGTTCCCGCTTTGAACCTTGCTTAGACGGACCCTCTGGACTCGGTTGTGCTTCGGTCCGCGAGGGCGACTGCCTGTTTTGGTTGCTGTTGCTGTTGATGACGCTGGCGTTGTAGGGATGGTATTGATACTACTTCTAATTATGATGATAATGATGATTGTTATTGTTACAATTATTATTATTATTATTGTTATTATTATTATTATTATTATTATTATTATTATTATTATTATTATTATTATTAATATAACTTATCATCATCATCATCATCATCATCATCATCATCATCATCATTATCATTATAATTATTATTATTGTTGTTGTTTTGTTTTTGTTTTGTTATTTTTGTTTTTTGTTTTTGTTGTCACAGCTGCTGCTGCTTTTGTTGAGATTGCTGTTAGTATCGTTAGTAGTAGTGGTAATAGTAGTTGTAATAGCAGTTGATTTAATAGTTGTTAATTTTTACATCGCAATGATGATAATTTTGATATTTGTTGATAATATTAGATATTATTATTTCTGTTATCATTATGCTATATTTATTACAGACGTAAATAGGTTACATACAAGGAAAGTTAAGAAATTTAGTAATTAAATTCCTCATGTAAGCACTTGTATATGTGAAGTGTCAGCGCGCGTGCGAGCGCGCACACACACACACACACACACACACACACACACACACACACACACACACACACACACACACACACACACACACACACACATTTTTTTTTCTCTTTCCCCTTCTCCCTCTCTTCCCTCCCTCTCCCTCTTCCATCTTTATCTCTCATTCTCCCTCCCTTTCCACCCTCCCCCCCCCCCCGCCGCCGCCGCCGTGAACCAGAGTCAAAAGCACAGGCGCCGCTGCCGCCATAACGTAAGGGATATGTCATAAACCTTTTTATTTATCTCCCTTTTTTCCTTTGCAGGTAATGAACCAGGCCGCGCACTCAGCGGAAACAGCAGAAGGTAATTAACTAATTATGGTAGAGAGAAAGGGAGAGAGAGAGAGAGAGAGAGAGAGAGAGAGAGAGAGAGAGAGAGAGAGAGAGAGAGAGAGAGAGAAGAGAGAGAGAGAGAGAGAGAGAGAGAGAGATAGAAAGAGAAAGAGAAAGAGAAAGAGAGAGAGAGGGACAGAAGAAAAGTCCGATAAATTAGCGGTGAGGAAATAGCAGGAAGTGAAGATGGGAAGGGAGGGAAGGGGGGGGGGGGGGATAAACACACATAATACAAGAAAATGTAAATAGGAGAGAGAAGGTGAGATGAGAAAAGGGGAGAAAAAAGAAGGGAGGAAAGACGAGAGAAGAGAGAATAAAAAGAGAAGGGAGGAAAGACGAGAGAAGGGAGGAGAGAGAAGAGAGAAAAGAGAGAAAGAGGAAAAGGAACAAAAAGAGAGAGAAAGTGAAGTGAAGGGGAAGATGGAGGGAATGTGATAGTTCTTTTATTGTGTTATTTATTTTTGTTGTTTTTGAAAGTGAAGTAGGTGAAAAGGAGGACGAAAGTGGGAGATAGAGATGATGAAATAACCCTAAAACGACGAAAGAAGAAGAGGAGGTGAAAGCAAATGACGAAATGAAATATAGAAAGAGACGGAAAGGTAAAGAAACACATAACAAACACGAACCGAACGGAGAGAGATAAACAAGGATGAACGAAAGGAGGGATATAGAAAAATAACAAAAAAGAGGGAAAGGAAAGAAGTCGCTGATGAAGTCAAAAGAAATGAAAATCGCGGCCCAAAAATGCAGTCACTTTCGATGGTAATGAAGATGAGTTTAATGATGGTATTTGAGATAATGAAACACGATGATTAAGAAACTTTATCCGCATCTTCAAGGATAACATTTCGTTAAGTAGTTCTTGAAAGGGACTTAAGGAATTCCACTAAAGGTGGAAAGGTAAGGGATACTATTGCACTGAAAGGGAGACGGAGAAAGAAAGAAAAAAAAAAGCAAGAAAGAATAAGAAAGAGAAGAAGGAAAGTGAGAGAGAAAGAGAAAGAGGAAGAGAAAGAGAAAGAGAAATATAAAGAGAGAGAGAGAGAGGTAACTTTAATTTTTTTTCATTTTCCGTTTTTTTTTTTTTTCAAATATTATTATATATTTTTTTATTTAAAAACTTTCAAGGGGAGAAGGGAAGATCGCCAGGAGTATAAAACAGATTTTTAAAGATCTGTCGCCAGAATTATCGAACAGAAAACTGATTCAAGTTTTACAAATAGTCTTAATGAGAGATATTTTTCTTTAAAACATCTATTGTTAGTAGTTATCATTAGCTTCTTAGTTTACATTGCATTTGATTATTTTTTTTCGAATGAGTAGTAATTTCGGCGGCAAAGTCATGAGGATAGTGATGATGTATGATGACGTTTTACGACCTCGTGTGTTCGTCCCATCTCATTAAAGAGGCGGGGAGGAGGGAGGGAGGGAGGGAGGGAGGAAGGGAGGAAGGGAGGAGGGAGAGAGGGAGGAGGGAGGAGGGAGGAGGGAGGAGGAAGGAGGAAGGAGGAAGGAGGGAGGGAGGGAGGGAGGGAGGGAGGGAGGGAGGGAGGGAGGGAGGGAGGAGGCAGGGAGGGAGGGAGGGAGGGAGGGAGGAGGCAGGAGGGAGGGAGGGAGGGAGGGAGGGAGGGAGGAAGGAAGGGAGGAGGCAGGAGGCAGGAGGGAGGGAGGGAGGGAGGGAGGGAGGGAGGGAGGGAGGGAGGGAGGGAGGGAGGGAGGGAGGGAGGGAGGGAGGGAGGAAGGATGGAAGGAGGGAGGATAGAGGAAAGAGAAGGGAAGAGGCAGAGAAGAGGAGTAAGGAAGAGGAGGGAGGGGGAGGTGGAGAAAGGAGAAAGGAAGAGGAAGGAGGAAGTATGAGGGAGGATGAAGAAGGGAGGTGAGAGGAAGGAGGAGAGAGGAAGAGGTAGAGGAAAAAGGAAGAGAACAAGAACTACAACTATAACAACGAAGGATAGAAAGAAGAGAGAAAAGAAAATGAAGAAAATAAAAGAGGAAGAAGAAAATGAAGAAAGAGAATAAGAATAAGAAGAAAATGAAGAAAGAGAAAAAAAGAAAATGAAGAATGAGAAGAAAAAGATAATAAGAAAATAAAGAATAAGAAAATGAAGAAAGAGAAGAAAAAGAAAATGAAGAAAGAGAAGAAGAAGAAATAGAAGAAGAAGAAGAAGATAATGAAGAATGAAGAAAAAAAGAAAGAAAATGAAGAGAGAGAAGAAGAAACAGACATGTCCGTATCCATTTAATCTTCCTTCCACAATCGAGCTAATGAATGAGAGTGAGGAATGCCTGCGAGAGGCGTCCAGGTCCGGTTGCTGGGGGGGGGGGGGGTCAAGGGGAAGAGGAAGGGGAGGGAGGGGAGGGGAGGGGAGGGGAGGGGAGGGGAGGGGGGGAGAGAGGGGTATGGAGGGGAGGGGAGAGGAGAGGAGAGAAGAGAAGAAGAGGGGAGAGGAGAGGAGAGAAGGGGGTATGGGAAGAGGAGAGGAGAGGAGAGGAGAGGAGAGGAGAGGAAAGGAGAGAAGAGGAGTATGGGGAGGGGAGGGGAGGGGCGAAGGGAGGGTATGGGGAGGGTAACGAAGACATATGAAAGGGGGAGGGAGGGGGGAAGGGGGTTGTGGTAACAAGGAAAGGGGATCGTAGAGACGTACGAAAGGGAGAAAGGGAGAGAGAGGGTCGTGCAGACAGGGAAAGGGGGGGAGGGAGGGCGTATAGATTTTGTATTTTCATTTTGTTTATTATATTATTATTATTATTATTGTTATTGTTATTATTATTATTATTCTTTCTTTATTTTTTTCCATGGATTCTGATTATGCGCTCCTCCGTGGCGTGATGGGAACGGGATGTACCTGATTACAAAACCCATATTTGGGAGAAAGACGTTTGTGTTTGTTGGTTATACCCTCCTGTGTTTGTCTTCGGCCATGCACTACGCTTGCTTATTTCCATTTCGCGCATTACAAAAAAAAAATATGTCACAATGTTGCTATCTGATACCTTTCTGTGAATGTTGGAAAGAGATCTGTTTACTTTTAAAGGATAAAAAGAAAAAAGACCTTTTGGCGTTACACGGATGAGAAGCAATATACGTAACCCTATGCATTATTCAAATGTAAAATCAGTTCATTTACTGAATTGCCATACCAGTTTTGGCCTCGCTGACAGCCGTGATCTGAAGAGACGCGAAAAACATCGTGGCTCTCATTAACAATAGGCGAAGAGACAAGGCGAGAGAGGCCAGCGCATTTTGAAAAGAAGCTGTCCCACCAGTGGTTGTGAAACGGGCGAAAGGTCAGGAAGGAGACGAGAAGCTAATGATGTGGTTGTGCAGGAGGGTGGAGAGGAGAGGAGGGAAGGGGAGAGGAGCGGAGGGAGAGGAGAGGGGAGGGGAGAGGAGTAGGGAGGGAGGGGAGGGGAGGAGTGGGGTGGGGAGAAGGGAGGGAGGGAAGAGGAAGAGTGGGGTGGGGAGAAGGTAGGGAGGGGAGGGGAGGAGTAGGGTGGGGAGAGGAGAGGTGGGAAAGGGAGGAGTGGGGTGGGGAGAAGGGAGGGAGAGGAGGGGAGGGGAGGGGAGGGAAGGGAAGGGAAGGGAAGGGAAGGGAAGGGAAGGGAAGGGAAGGGAAGGGAAGGGAAGGGAGAAGAGGGGAGAGAGAGAGAGAAGAGGAGAGGAGGGGAAGGGAGGTCGTGGGTTCGCGTATTGGTTGTGGTAGCCAGCTGATTGTGTTTTGCGAAGGAGGACAGGACGGTGAAAGGGTTGGAGAAGGGGGGGGGGATGAGGGGGGGCAGGGAGGGAAGGAAGATGGAGTTGGGAGAGAGAAGGAACGAGCAAGGGACACACAGACACACACACACACACACACACACACACACACACACACACACACACACACACACACACACACACACACACACACACACACACACACAAACACACAAACACATACAAACACATACACACACTAAATAAATAGATTGATAAATAAATAAATAAATAAATAAATAAATAGATAAATAGATAAATAAGTAAATAAATTAATAAATATTTAGCAAGAGGAAGAGGAAAGAGAATGGCATTCCACGACAAGGGACGACTGGAGGCCGAAAAAAGCTCGGCTGGAGGGGGATTTTGGGACGAACGGCAAGGAGGGCGTTTGGGGGAGAGGGAGAAGAGAAGAGAGGAGAGAGGAGGAAAGCGAAGGGGAGAGAAAGGGGAAGAGAGGAGAGGGGAGGAAAGCGAAGGGGAGAGAGAGGGAGAGAGGGAGGGAGAAGAGGGGGGGAGGGGAGTAAAGTGAAGGGGAGAGGATGAGAAAGAGGGAGAGGGAGAGGGAGAGGGAGAGGGAGAGGAGAGGGAGAGGAAGGGAGAGAGAGAGAGAGTGTGTGAGAATGACAGAGACATGAAATGAATATCCAGAAATAACCATCGGTAGAGTTAGTAGGGAAGAAAGAAGCGGCGGTGGCCATCATCGAAAAAAAGGAGAAAGGAGAAATAGAAGGAGAATCGAGTCTTTAAAAAGGAAATCGCCGTTTAAACATGTCACTCAGAGGTTTTTGCGATTTCGCCAGACAGGAAAGCGGCGCGGGCGACGGCGGTCAGCGGCGAGGGCGGGCGTGGCTGCTCGCTTCTCCGACCGCCCGCCCGCCCGCCCGCCCGCCCGCCCGCCCGCCCGCCCGCCCGCCCGCCCGCCCGCCCGCCCGCCCGCCCACCCACTCGCACGCCCGTTGTTGCTCCTTTCGCCGTCCTCTCTCGAAACATTTCCTTTTCTTTAAATATCCTCTCGAAATATATTTTCTGTAGGTATCTTCTCCTTTTTAGTCTCAATTTTTCTTTTCTCTCTCCTCGTTCCTCTGCCCTTCGTCTAATTTTCTCTCTTCATTTTCCATTGTTATTTCTCAGTCATTGTTGTCTTCGCTCTTTTTTTTTTTTTTTTTTGTATTTTTTTGTGTGATTTTTCTTTGTTTTTTTTGTAATGATTTAGGTTTATTTTGATATTTAATATTTTTATTTTTATTCTATGTTACTTTTTGTTGGTTGTTTTCACTGTCGTGCGTCTGTTAGGCACTTATTTTGTCATTATGCTTGTGTTTATTCTCTATTTTTTTTATCTCTTTTTTATTTCATTTTATTTTTTTATTTTTTTATTTTTTTTAAATACTTCTCATTCGTGTGTCCTTTCCTCCCGTGATCTTATCGGCGTTGGGAACCTTTTGTGCATTGTTCTTCCTCTCGTTCTTCGTCTCGTTCTTCCTCTTGTTCTTCGTCTCGTTCTTCCTCTTGTTCTTCGTCTCGTTCTTCGTCTCGTTCTTCGTCTCGTTCTTCCTCTTGTTCTTCCTCTTGTTCTTCGTCTCGTTCTTCGTCTCGTTCTTCGTCTTGTTCTTCGTCTCGTTCTTCGTCTCTTGATTTTCGTTACATCATCGTTGTTTTTGTGTAATTTGTGTTGGCGTTTTTGTTGTTGTTGTTGTTGTTGGTGGTGGTGTGTGTGTGTGTGTCTTTGTTGTAGTGATGTTGAAATGTTATTGTTGTGGTTGTTGTTGATGCGTTTTGGTTAATTCAGTATTTTTTTATGTTATTGTTGCTCTTGTTGTTTTTGTTGATGATGTGCTGCTATTAGTGATTTATTTCATACTTTTGACTTTCGTTTTTAAGCTGATAATCATGTTCATTTTGAAAAATCCGTATCATTAAGCCACCGCTTTTATGTAATATCATCATCGTTACCGATATTCGCCCTTATGATTCATAACCGAAACGATTATAATAATACCTCGCTCGCACACGTTATCAGCATCATTATCAGCATCACTGTCAGCACTAATATCAATGTCAGCATCAATATCAGCATCTTTATCAGCATCATTTTCAGCATCAATGTTAGCACTAATATCAATGTCAGCATCATTATCAGCACCATTATCAGCATCATTGTCAGCATCATTATCAGCACCATTATCAGCACCATTGCCAGCATCAATATCAACATCATTATCAGCATCAATGTCAGCACTAATATCATTCTCAGCATCATTCTCAGCATCATTATCAGCATCATTATCTCTCCTCCCGCATCCCTCAACTCACCGACAATGAATCTGATGCGATCGAAAGGTTAGCGAGAGGAGGCTGAGGCTGGCGGGCTTCCTGGTTCGTTAAAGGTTCGTGTTTCTCTCTCGTAATATTTTAATCAAATGGCATCTTGCAAGGGCGGTAAGAGCGCCGCTTTTTTAGGGTAAAGGGCTGCTTTGTAATGCATCTGGTTCGATTTTGTTTTATAATGTTGGTATTATTATTGTTATTGTTTTTATTGTTATTATTATTATTATTATTATTATTATTATTATTATTATTATTATTATTATTATTATATTGTTATAATTATTATTATTGTTATTATTATTATTATTATTATTATTATTAGTAGTAGTAGTAGTAGTAGTAGTAGGATTTGTTTTTAATTATAATTATAATTATAAAAATAATAATATATAAATTTTTTAAAAATTAAAAAAAAAAAAAAAAAAAAAAATTAAAAATTAAATTTTAAAAAAAAGAAACATTATAAATTTTTGTATGGGTTTTGATTATTATTGTTATTATTATTATTATTGATACTGTTATTAACGATAATAATATTACTGTTATTATTGTTGTTGTTGTTATTGTATTGCGTTGCATAAGGGAAGGTTGAATGTATTTCAAAGTGATTTTTTGGGAATTTTAAGGGGTATAGGGAGAGGGAGGTTGAGAAGGTGGACAGGAAGAGAGGTAGAGGAGGAGACGAGAAGGGAAAGACAGAGGGAAGGGGAAGGGGGGAGGATGAAGAGAACGAAAAAAGACAGAGAGAAGGAGGGGAGGAAGAAGAGAACGAGAAGGACAGAGGCGGAAAGAGGGGAACGAGGCAGGAGGGCGATATTAGTATTGGAAAAATATAGAAGAAAGAGGTGGACGATATAAATTTAATAGTTTGGTAAACGAAAAATGATTTTTGGGTAAAATTTAAAAAAAATAAAAAGGAGATATAATTTATGGCATTAATAGATAATAACAGATTTAAATAAATTGGTAAAAAAAACATAGGGAACAGACAAGCAAAAATAGACAAATAGCTAGATAGATAGATACCACGAGAGAAAACAGTAGTAAGATTTCGTTAATTCCTCGGGGTTTTGACAAGCTTCTTAATAGAACGCTGCCTCGTTACACCTCTGAGGTCGTGACTCCCAAGAATTTTTTTTTGTAACGTCATCATGCTTTACTCGGTCCCCGGGAGGAGGTCAGCCACATCGCAGGCGCCCTCTGCTCTCCCTTCCCCCCCTTCCTCCCGCCCTCCCTCCTGCTCCCTCTCCTCGTCCTCTATCCCTCCTTCTCTCCTGCTCTCCCTTCCCCCCTTCCCTCCTGCTCGCCCTTCCGCTTTCCACCCTCCCTACTGCTCTCCCTTTCTCCTCTCCCTCCCTCCTGCTCTCTCCCTCCCTTCTCCCTCTCCTCTTCCTCCCTCCCTGCTGTTCTCCCTTCCCGTCTTCCACCCTCCATCCTGCTCTCCCTTCCGCCTTCCTCCCTCCTGCTCTCTCTCCTCTTCCTCTAACCAGTCCTGTTTGCTGGCTTGTTGCTGTCTCTTCCTTGGCTCCTTCTCTCCGTCCGTGCGTCCCTCCCCTTTCTCTTCCTCATGGTGCTCTCCTAGCTGATACACTACTCTTCCTTTTTCCCTCCCACTTTCCTTTTCTCCTTCTTTCCTTCCCTCCTTCCTTCCATGTGTCCCTCTCTCCCTCCCTCCCTTCCTTCCTTCCTTCCTTCCTTCCTTCCTCCTTCTCTCCCTCCGAACTTGTTGTTGTTTCGGGGTTCTCTCTTGTCACTCTCCTCCCCTCCCTCCTACCCAGCTTTTGACTCCTCTCTTCCTCTCTTCCTCTCTTCCTTTCTTCTCTTTATTGCTGTTTCCTGACTTGCTCTTTCCCTTCCTCCTTGTCAATGTCGTTTTCTTGCTATCATTCCTTTTCCCTTCTTACTGTCACCCCTACTCCCCTAGCTCCCTCCTTCCCTTCTCCCTCCTCCCTCCTTCCCTTCGCCCTCCTTCTCTCCTCCCTCCTCCCTCCTTCTCTCCTCCCTTCTCCTTCCTTCTCTCCTCCCTTCTCCCTCCTCCCTCCTTCCCTCTTAGCTCTTGCGTGGCCGCCTCATATATATGTATGTGCTTGCGCTAACTTTCGAGACCCTAAATGTCGACGCGCTGCCCCGTTAAGAGTTTTGTGCACTCTCGCTCGGTTTAGAAATGTTTGTTAGAAATGTTAGAATTTTTTGGTGTGGAAGGCGTTTTGGTGCGAAGGTTGCGATATAGTGGTAGAGAGGGAAAGCCTATTTTTTTTATTTACTTTTCCTTTTCATTATTAAGGATGTCACATGCGCGTGTGGTGTGACAAAGGGGTGATGTAAAAAAATGATCTTTGTGGTTACGCGGGGGATTTCAGGAAACATTGAATTGCACAACGATTCTGTTTATATAGTAAAGTCATGGTCTGGTTTACATGGAGATTCTACTTTTCTTTGATTTTCTACCCAAAGAAACGAATAGTGATATGTATGTATATGTGTATATACGTATAATTGGTTTATTTATACGTACATAGACACACACACACACACACACACACACACACACACACACACACACACACACACACACACACACACACACACACACACACACACACACACACACACACACACACACACAACACACACACACACACACACACACACACACACACACACACACACACACACACACACACACACACACACACACACACACACACACACACACACACACACACACACACACACACACACACACACACACACACACACACACACACACACACACCTATAAACACCCCCATATATATAGTCCGTTCCTCTCTATACCGATAATACAAAGGATCGATCTACTCCAACAATAAACGGCCTGCAACCAGCCTGATGCGCACAACCTCGTACTTCAGGGCAAGGAGCCGAGTCAATCCGTGCAGGAGAATGCATCCTGCAACATTCACAGGGGAGAGGTAGGATAGGAGGATGAAAAGGGGGAGAGAGGGAGAGGAGAATAAAGTAGGGGGCGGGGATGGGGCGGGGAGAGGAGGGGAAGGGGAGGGGTCCTGCTAATACTGAATGATTAACTTAATTGGTGAGGGAAGGTGCACGCCGCGGATGGGGGGAGGGAGGGGGAGTGGGGGTGAGATGGTTATTGTTGTTATTCTTGTTTTTATTTGATGTCTTGGGGGAGGAGAGGGGAGGAGGGGGGAAGGAGGAGGGGGAGGGGAGGTAATAGTACTGTATCACTTGTTTAGGGAGGGGGAGGGGAGGGGAAGGAATGGTGGGAGGTAGGGGGAGGGAGGGAAGGGGAGGGGGGGAGGGGGACTCAAGGGCCTGCTTACCGTTATCATCAGAAGTGATGGAGGAGTAGGAGGTGGGGAAGGTGGGGGGTGGGGAGTGGATGGAGTTGTTGGAGGGGAGGGGGAAGGGGAGGGGGTTAGAAGGCAGGAGGGGGGGGAGGGAGGTTAACAAGCAGGAGGAGGGGAAGGAGAGGTTATGTAGGCAGGAGGGGTGAAGTTGGCAGAAGGAGGGGGGGAAGGAGGCTGGAGGAGGGGGGAAGGGGGGAAGTAGGCAGGGAAGGGGTTGTAGGGGGTGTGGGGGGGAGGGTCTATCACGTATCCTTTTTCCTATTTATTGTGATGCACTTTGTGGTGATGTGAAGGGGAAAGCTTCCTGGGACACACTGTTGTTGGTCATGGAATATGTCTGTGTATATTTCAGTGTTACTGCTCTATTTTTTATTGATGTTGTCATCGTTAACGTCTTCACCAGATAAGTCATCATCATCACCATCATCATCATCATCATCATCATCATCATCATCATCATCATCATCATCATCATCATCATCATCATCATCATCATCATCATCATCATCATCATCTCCGTCATCAGCATTAACATCATTAGTAGTATTGTTATCATCATCATTATCATTATCGTTATCATCATCATTATCATTATTGTTATCTTCACTATCACCACTACCACTTCATTTTGATTAATCTTAATTTTCTCTCATCCCTTGTTTACTTGATTACTTATTTAACGGCATGTTCCTTTCTCATTATTTTTTATCATTTATGTTTTCATTAAAGATAAGATATATTTTACAGAATAATTACCTTTTTTTTCATTTTCCCAACAGGTGTTACGGTTGGCCTTGGGTTTTGTACAGGTGTGTGTGTGTGTGAGTGTTTTTGACGAGAAGGCTTAGTGTTTTGAAACCATGGGGAGGTTTCAGTCCCCCCCCCCCCCCACTCATACGTTTGTTTTGTTTTTTCGTTTTTTTTTCGTTTTTTTTCTGTTTTGTTTTTTCGTAGAATTGATATGCGAAAGTCCGATATAAAGGAGTAGAGAAGGATGGGGGAAGGGAAAAATAAATGAGGAAAGAAAGGAAGAGAGAAATAGAAGGAAAGAAAGAATGAGACCGAGAAGGAAAGAAAGAAAGGAAGAAGGAAAGAAATAGAAGATAAGAAAGAAAGAGAGAAATAAATGAAAAGAAAGAAACAGCGAAATAGAAGGAAAGAAAGAAAGAGAAGGAAAGAAAGAAAGAAAGAAAGAAAGAAAGAAGGAGAGAGATAGAAGGAAAGAAAGAGAAATAGTAGGAAAGCAAGAAAGAAAGAAAGAAAGAGAGAATTAAAAGGAAAGAAGGAAAGAAAGAAAGAGAGAATTAAAATGAAAGAAAGAAAGAAAGAAAGAGAGAATTGAAAGGAAATAAAGAAAGAAAGAAAGAAAGAAAGAGAAATCGGAGAAAAAAAAAAAGTTTTCATCTATTTAGCCGCTTTGTTTATCCGCCTGGCTGTCCAGATCCGTTCGGCTTTTGTTGAAGAAGTGAATAAACTCTCACGGGTTTCGGGTTGACCTTGGTCCGCGTTGGAGCGCCAGGCGTGTGACCTTGCTCGAGTAATACACGAAGGTGGACTGAGTTTTTCTTTTGAATCTTCTCCTTCCTCGTTTCCTCTGTTCTTGGATTCTTTGGTTACTTTATTTTGTTTTGTTTGCTTTTGTTGTTGTTGTTTTGATGTCTCGTAGATTTTTTTTTTTTTTTTACGTTTTTTTTTCTCGATTTATTCTTCTCTCTCTTCTTTATCCCATTTTGCGTTTCTTTTCGTCATCTCGTATCTTCAGTGTTCTCTTCTCGCATTTACCCTTTGCTCTTTTGTCCCTCTCCTTCTTATTCTTCTCCCTACCCCCCTCTCTCTGTCCCGCTCTCGTGTCCTTCTCCCTCTTCCCTCCTTCTCCTCCTCTGCCCCCGCCCTCTCCCTTTCATCTCCACCATCTCTCTCTCCCCTCCTTCTTCTCCCCCTCTCCTCCCCTTCATTCACCCTTCCTTACCTCCCCTCCTCACCTCTCCCTCTCCTCCCTCCTTCCCCATCCCTCCCCTCTCTATCCTCTCCCTCTCCCCCCCCTCCCCCTCCCCTCTCTATCCTCTCCCTCTTCCTTTCCCCTCCCTCTCCCTCCCCCCTACCCCCTCCCCTCCCCCTCTCCTCTCTATCCTCTCCCTCTCCCTCTCCCTTTCCCCTCCCTCTCCCTCCCCCCCTCCCTCTCCCTCTCCCTCTCCCTCTCCCTCCCAATCTCCCCTCTCCCCTCTCTCCTCCCCCTCCCCTCCTGCTCCTTCACTGGCCTTCCAACTTATTCACGATTTGCTTGCTCGTGCATGTTCTTGCGTGCAGGCAGTTTTTTTTTGTCAGTCTGTATCTCATTCTTTGTCTTTACATACCTCAGTTGCTTGACATAAATATTCTTTGATGTCTTTTGATAATCCAATTTGATGTAGAAAAATGTTTGATTAAGATGCAGTGCCTCATTGCATTTGTTTGATATTGCATTTGTTAATATTTTATAAAAGTCTTATCATTAGACAGTTTTCCTTTCTAAGCAAAGACAAGTTTTTCGCCCACCCTCAATGTAAAAAAAAAAAAAGATTAATGAAGCAACGTAGCGGGAGGGAACCGTGCAACGGCGCGCGGGATGTTGACGATGTTGCAAAGATGATCGTGAAGTGTGACCTTGGCCGCGTGGCTCGCCCGGTCCAAGGTGGAGTCATTTGTGCGTCGTCTGTGAAGGAAATAGCCGGGATTCCTGCGGGAGAAACGCTATGTTGTGTGTGTTTGTGTGTATATATATATATATATATATATATATATAATATATATATAATGTATATACACAAATGTATGTACATATATATATATATATATATACACATATATATACATATATATACATATATACATATAAACATATATATACATATATATATATATTTATATATATATATATATATATATATATATATATATATATATATATTTATATATATTTATATATATGTACATACATCTACATACATACACATTCATACATACACATACATACATACACTAAATGAACGAACAGGTTTTTTAACGTTCATTTTAGCATATTTTCAGAGCCTAGTTCCACACTTATCTTTTTGGGATTTCGGTTAAGCACTTCTAATCCGGCGAGAAGTGACGTGACTCGCTGGTGACGCGTCGGTGCATGGGATTATAACGTCTTATATAGTGCTTTGCGAGTATGACGTGGTGCTTTGCTTTGTGCTTGCAGTGGGTGCTTGCGGGCGGATTCGCTGACTGGGGGCGGGAGGGGGCGGGCGGACTCCGAATCTTGGGTCCGTTGGCTGTCTTTTTTTTTATTTTTTGTATGTTTGTCTGTCGGTCATTTTCTGTGTTTCTGTCTTTTTGTTCTCTCTCTTTTTTTTCTTTCTCTCTCTTTTTTTTATTTATTTCTCTGTACTCCTTTTTTTTTTTTTTTTTTTTTTTTTTTTTTTTTTTTTTAATGAGCTATATATAGTTTTTCCTCCTTGTGGGCGTGGTACTTGGATACGTTTTTGGGGCGTGACCGTGGCTTTCCTACGTGAATAAGGGATATGGGAGAGGCTTCGGGGAAAGGCTTGTGAGGGCGTGATGGCATTTGGGTGTGCTGTGTGGGCGTGCAGTGACCACATACAGACATGCCACCTCGCTTCTTTAGTTATTTTATTGTATTTTTCCTTTTTTATCTTTTTATTTTTCATATATATTTTTATTAATTAGTATCATTTTTTTTTTTTTTTTTTTGCGATATAAATCGTATTTTAGTCTAGCGATTTTTGGGTATGTCGCTTAGGGTCACTTCGGGGGGTTATTTAAGGTTCCCTGGATTCACAGAGCCATTAAGGTCTTTTTATATTCACGGGGTCATATAGGTCCCTTGGATTCAGGGGTCATTTAGTCTCCTTTGGATTCAAGGGGTCACTAAGTTCCCTTGGATTCAGGGGTCAATTAGGTCCCTTGGATTCACAGGGGTCATTTAGGTCCTTCGGATTCAGGGGGTCATTTAGGTCCCTTGGATTCACAGGGGTCAATTAGGTCCTTCGGATTCAGGGGGTCATTTAGGTCCCTTGGATTCACAGGGGTCATTTAGGTCCTTCGGATTCACAGGGGTCATTTAGTCTCCGTTGGATTATCGTCGTAGTCGTCTGTGTGTGTGTGTGATGACCTTATGCCTCCCGTGTTGGCTTGGCACTTGAAGCCGAGGAAAGGTCAGTTGCATCAGGGAGAGGAAAACACCAACAGTTTGCTTTCTGCTTCCTTATTAATTCATTTTTTTCTCGTTTTTTTTTTTTAATTGTCTCTTTCTTTCCCTACTATGCTGTTTTTTTTTGTTTTTTTTCGTTTGTATTGGTTTTGTTCAATGGGGTGATAAATTATTAATAAAAAGGCCAGGGACGGAAATATGCGTTGATGGACTGAATTGATTGTCTGTCGGTCGCTCTGAAAGCAGGTCCTGAGAGTGAGTAAAAGTGGCCCAAGTTTCGGTCCTTTTTTGACAGACCTAATTGGCCCTTATGCAACAAACACGTATTGCAAGAATTGTTGTCCTTCTGTCCCAGAGTCGCCCCCCCCCAAAAAAAAAAAATAATAATAATAATAATAAGCACGAATACGAGAGAAGATAGAGAGTAAAATAAAGAAAAAGAAAGAGGTGGGAAAAAAAAACCTCGTTTGGATCTTTTTTTCTTTTCTTTTTTTTCTTTTTGAGTTTTATGCGAGGAAACGGGTTCGCTTCTTGTAAAGATTTATGGCTCGGGTTCGTTTGGCGGTCTTGGCATTTTCCCGCTTTTTTTTTTCTTTCAATTTTTCTTTTCTTTCTCTTTCTGTCTTTCTTTTTTTTTGGGGGGAGAGAAAGATGGTAGGGGGGAAGGGAAGGGATGGGAAGTGTGTAGACGGTGGCTTTGTTTGTGGTTGGGGAGGGGGTGGGGGGGGGGAGGGGGAGGGGGGGTGGGGGTGGGGAGGCGAGCCTTGGACAAGCGGCGCTCTTGTTATCATGTCCTTTCGCGGTGGAGCTCGAGGCGAACTTCTCTCGCTCGCTGCGTGTGTGTGTGTGTGTGTGTTTGCGTACTCGCTCTCTCTCTCTATCTATCTATGTCTATCTATCTATCTAGCTAGCCTGCTATCTATATATTTATCTATCTCCCCCTCCCCCCTTCCCTCCCTCCCTCCCTCCCTCCCGCTTCCTCCCCCTCTCCTTTTATTTTTTTCGATGGGGTGGGGGGGGGGGATTACACCATTTTATATTTACGATGTGAAAGTATTATT
>NC_061845.1:28112394-28114835 GCF_019202785.1 Penaeus chinensis
TTAATTCAGATCTTTGTATTTTTTTATATTTGATTTATTTATTTATTTATTTATTTATTTATTTTTCTTTACTTTATTTTTTTTCGGTTTGTCAAAGGCGAAACAAAATTGTATGGGAAAGCATTCGATAGAGTTTTGAATATGAATTTATAACGAGGAACATGAAGGACTTAATTCAAGGACTTAATTAAGGTTTGGGAAAGCGGGTTCAGATCCCAAATCTACGTAGGCGGTACATAGGCCTATACGGTAGTTATCCAACTTTCGCCGTTCAAGGTAAAGTTATTTCTGAGGCGCTGTTTTTTTTTTTTTTTTTTTGTTATATAATTTATATGTTAAATGCATTTTTTTTTTTTTTTTTTTTTTTTTTTTTTGTGAAATGCAAAATGGGCTTTGTTGATATCAAATTGACATTTCTCAAGCCAAGCGCTAGGCAGAGGGACATTTCGGTTCCTGTTATTCTTCTTCTTCGTCCTCTTCGCCTTCGTCTTCCTTTTATTCTTTTTTATCTTGCATTGTCTTTCACCATTGTCGTCCCGGGACTGAAGGTGGTGAGACATATATCCCGTAGCGGGGCGTTTTTTTCCGGCTTTGTGCGTTTTCCTCATTTATGGTGAGCTTTAATTTCGACCTTGATTTTAAAATCTCCATATTGTCGGTTTAAGGTTTTGAAAAGTCACTAACGAGTGAATTTTCCGGAGTTTTTTTTCTCTCGTTTTTTTTTTCTTTTTTTTGAAGGGGGACAAAGAATTTTTTTTCTATCTTTTTATTTTTTATTCTTGAACAAATGTGCAGAGGGTGGGGGAGAGAGAGAGAGAGAGAGAGAGAGAGAGAGAGAGAGAGAGAGAGAGAGAGAGAGAGAGAGAGAGAGAGAGAGAGAGAAAGAAAGAAAGAAAGAAAGAAAGAAAGAAAGAAAAGGACAGAAGGGTGGTGTCGGGAAGAGGATGGGCCGTTTTGGGTGGAATGGATCACATTTTGGAGACCTGAGGGGGTCATTTGGAGTGGATGGGGAAGTGAAAGCACAGAGAGGGTACAGGGCACATACACTCTGGGGTAGAGACGTGTTGAGAGGTTAGTGGAAGACTACAAGGTTGGAAGGACGCGGGCGGGGGTTGTAATTTCGCGAGGTCCCTTTTCGCCTCGCCCATGACCACAGACAACATGGAAAGTAGTGGAGTAGGGGTCGTTGCTTGCGGTTTGCGTCCGCCGGATCTGGTCTGCGATGGAGCGGAGTACGTGGGCGATCTCACGTAGACATTTTCTCTTTGTGCGATAGGAGAGTTGTGCTTTTGCAAAAGTGTAGACACGTGTGGAGGTGTAGATATTTAGGTATATCGTCACTCACTCAGTCTATCTCTCTCACTCTCCGTCTGTCTGTCTCTCTCTCTCTTTGTCTGTCTGTCTGTCTGTCTGTGTGTGTGCGTGCGTGCATGTGTGCGTCCGTGTGCGTGTGCTTCTGTGTATATTTACCGATATGTAAATGTATAAGTCTGCATTGATTGGGCAGGGAAATTTGGGGATAAAACATTTTCTTAGGGAAGACGGAATCTTTCTTTTGGATAAGGATTTTCAATAAAACTGTCGATCATATTTGTAGAAATATTATGTTCTTAGGTCATCATTTAACCAGCCGTTGCAGGTCACGCCATCCGATGCAGATGCATTTGCCCCTTGCATCTGAGTGGTTGTTTTCAATAGACTTTCCCCGGTTATAGCCGAAGGGCGATGTCCCGGGGCGTCAGCTGTGAGGGCCTGGCTTGTGCAACACTCCAAAAGTCTGATAAAGTGTCGATTTTACACGGAGGAGAGATCTCATGTAAACACCAATATTACACCGTGTTGACTTTGCAATATCACGCTTGTTGAGTTGGGTTGCAGCCGAGCCAGACCCCGCCACTTCCGCCACTCCGACTGAGTAGTAGGCCTTTCGCGTGGAAGTGTCTTGGCTAACTCTGCTTTGGTTGATTTTCGCGATTAAAAAGCTGTTAGAAATCGTGTTATTGGATTTGGTGGTTATTATGGTTGTTCACTGTACCCCCCCCAAAAAAAAAAAAATATATATATATATAATAATAATAAAGTACGATACTGTTGTCATTATTATTATTATTATTATTATTATTATTATTATTATTATTATTATTATTTTTATTATTATCATTATTGTTGTATTTTTTGCGATAGTTGTTATTATTATTATTTTGTCTTTGTTTGTGTTTTTTTAATTACTAAACCATGTCACGTGATGCCAAGGTTATGTTTTGTAACTCATTAGTAAGATTCTCAGATAACATATAGGATTTCCTGTTCCAGTATCATACCAAGTTTAAAAAAAAACATGACTAAGCAAGGTAGGAGGTTGCTTCCCTAATTTTCCCTTTTTTTTCCTTAACATTATTCTTTGCTATATCTTCTTGTTTTCCTTGTTATTCACCCACTTT
>NC_061845.1:28114935-28119935 GCF_019202785.1 Penaeus chinensis
TTCCTCACGAAAGGGAGGGGGAGAGAAGGGAAGTGTTTTATAACGCTGGGTGAATGACATAACTAGCGACGCGTGCGAAATTAGGTGTCATAGAAGCGTGTGCAACTACTGGTGTCTCTGCAATAAATGGACGGAGATTGTTGCAAAGCGGGATGTTGCGAGAGGGGTTTGTCCAGGATGGAAGTCAGGGGATGGGGGAGGGGAGAGGAGGGGAGGAGGGAATTTAGCCGCGTATCACAAGCACCAAACCTGTTCGATATAAATTTGGGATCAGCTGCTGTCAGGCTCAATTTAGGCTCGGAGTTCTCTCGGGGATCTCTCGCCTGTTGCCGCGCCACAACAGGACGCCGGAGACCGAAGAAGCTGTTGGTTTAGAAATGCGACCCTCCCGCGGGCTGTCGATGTGCGCTCGGGTACATCGGGGTGGGACGAGACAGGAATAAATAGATAGAGATAGGAGAAAAAGAAAGGAAGAAAGAAAAGAGAGCGATTTTACACATTGGTGCCACCTTCACCTTCGCCTTCAATCGTACCGACACGCCCTCAACCACCTGTACCTTTTCGATTCACACCTGTACTTCCCACCTTGCTTAGAATTAGTGATTAGTCTACCTCTTCTACCAACTCCACCTATGCCTTCGTCTGCTTCTGTGCTTCTGTTTCTTCTTCTCCTTTACCCATTTATTTTTCTTATTGTATCTTGTTATTTACCTTTCTTCATTTCTTCTTTCTCCTCCTCCATCTCCTATTCCTCCCCTTCCTTTGCTTTCTTCTCAGTGTTTCCTTTACTTGCTCCTCCCTTACCTCTTCTTCGTATCCTCCTCTCCTTTCACATCAGTGTCACGTCATGCACAGCTCTTTCAGCACCTCGTATGTGTGCCCACGTGCCAAGGTCATGCACTGCTTCTAGCGGCTTATAATCCTACGGTCTCATTTCCCCTTCCACACCTCCCTACGCTTTTTCTTATTTTTTTTTTTCTTTTCTTTTTCCTTCTTTCTTCATCATCTACTTTTATATACATATTTATATATTCTGGCTTACTAGATATACCGATAATGTATTAGTCTTTCATACATTAGAGATTTTATGAAAATCTTATTTTTTTAAATGTTTTTCCTTTTTTGTATGTATATCCTCCGCTGCCAGCTTAATCTGATGCTCTGCCCTTTTTAAAACCTCTTTCCCTCCAGTATTGAATTACCAAACTAATATATATATATATATATATATATATATTTACCAACTAGCTGAATTAACTTATTACTCTTGTTTACATCGCTTGATTTTGCTTCATTTCGTAGTCCAGGTTGGTGTTTATAACAACCTATTACGTATGTGTTGTTTGTTTATAGATATGTGTTTGGAGTTTCTGTGTGTGTGTGTGACTTTGAGAGAGGGAATAAGAAAAGGTAAAAAGTGGACAGAGAAAGGGAGGGAATGAGGGGGAGAAGGAAGGAGAAAGAGGGAGAGTATGGGAGGGAGGGGGAAGAGAGCGAGGAAGGGAGGGAAGAAGAGCGAGAAAGGGAGGGAAAAGGATAGAGGAAGGGAGGGAAAAAGATCGAGGAGGGGAGGGAGGGCGAGGGGGAGAAAGGGAGAAAGAGACAGAGGCAGACGCAGACACAGAGAGAGGGGAGATAAGTGGACGAGTGGCAGCGGCGGTTTCAACACACAAATACAATCGCATGTATTCGGTCCGTATGAATAATTCATTTTTTGCAAGTGGTCCTCAGCCGGTCATCGGTGATCCGTGATAGTAATAATAGTCGTCGCATGTCATTGCGTGTGTGTGTGTGTGTGTGTATGTGTATGTGTGTGTGTATATGTGTGTGTGAGTGTGTGTGTGTGTGTGTGTGTGTGTGTGTGTGTGTGTGTGTGTGTGTGTGTGTGTGTGTGTGTGCGCGTGCGCGTGCACGCAAATAGAGAGAGAGAGAGAGAGAGAGAGAGAGAGAGAGAGAGAGAGAGAGAGAGAGAGAGAGAGAGAGAGAGAGAGAGAGAGAGACCTGGCAGTTAGTGATGTAATCTGGCCGTGGGATGGACTGTGGCGCTGAAGGTGCTGCTCAGGTGATGGTGCGGCGCTGCAGGTGTGTCTCGTGGGCGGCCGCAGATGTTCCACGTCGGCCCTTGTTACTCCCCCCTCCCCCCTCCCCGGCTGAGGCAATTATTTTCTCGAGGGGGGGGGGGTTGTGAGGTTATGTTAAGGTCATATAAATGCTGTTGATTTGGCTATATTTGGTTTGTTGATAATAGTTGTAATAGTGATGTTTGTGATGTTTATTATTATTATCCAATAGCGGTTGCAGTAGTTATGATTGTCGTAGGAATTGAAAACAGTAGGTAGTATTGCAAATGATGGTGAAAAATAGTAATGCAGATGGAGATAACAGGTTTCGTAATAAAAAATGATACCGTGACAGCAATAATGCTGATGAGAATGATAGTGTCGGTATGAGTGACGTTGAAGAAAATAATAGAAACGGTCTTAATATCACCACTGTTGTTCCTGCTGCTGTTGCCACACTACCACCATTACCCACAACATAAATACGCACCTATTCCCTTGAGAACAAATGCCATCCGTTATCAACAATACTCTCGGCATAATCGGCTGCCTTCGATGTTCAGTGGCTGGTTATCGTGCTCTCTCGGCGTGTTGCTTCGTCCTTGGGGCTCGGGCGGGCGACCTGAGGTGGAAGCCGCTCACCTGATTTTCCTACACTATTTATTCTGTCTGTCTGTTTCTCTCTCTCTCTCTGTTTCTTTCTCTCTCTGTCTCTCTCTCTCTCTCTCTCTTTTCGTCTTAGTCTCTCTCTCGCTCGTTCTTTCTTAGTCTCTCTCTCTCTCTCTCTCTCTGTCTCTCTCTCTCTCTCTCTCTCTCTCTCTCTCTCTCTCTCTCTCTCTCTCTCTCTCTCTCTCTCTCTCTCTCTCTCTCTCTCTCTCTCGCCCTCAGAGAAACATCACAAGGTGACCTTAGTGTCGGCAGATTTCCTTTTTTTTATTAGAACATGTGTGTAAAGTCTTATCGTTATTTTTTTTATTTTATTTTTTATTATTATTTTTTGGAAGGGGGGGTCTTCATCAAGTGTGGTTATTAATGATGTCATCGTCATTTACTACTCTCTCTCTCTCTCTCTCTCTCTCTCTCTCTCTCTCTCTCTCTCTCTCTCTCTCTCTCTCTCTCTCTCTCTCTCTCTCTCTCTCTCTCAACGCTGACCGCGACCTTGATCTTACATTGGACTTTTTCTCGGAAACTTTATCGATTTTTGTCCGTATCTATTAAAGGTAACGATAAATTTGGAGTGTTCTTGAGGTAGGTAATGAGACGAGTTAGAGTGAGTGGGCTCGCCAAGGTACCCTTTTTTTCTTTCTTTCTTTTTACCGATAATAGATATGTTGATAGTAAAACCTGTAAGCATCCCTGGCCCTCAAAGAAAGAAATGAATGAAGTTACATCATTAGAAGCGTGTCGGGTAGATAGATGGATAAGGTGGATGGATAGATAGAGGATTAATATATATATATTTATATATATATACAGAGGGAGAGAGGGAGAGAGGGAGAGAAGGAGAGAGAGAGAGAGAGAGAGAGAGAGAGAGAGAGAGAGAGAGAGAGAGGGAGAGAGAGAGAGAGAGAGAGAGAGAGAGAGAGAGAGAGAGAGAGAGAGAGAGAGAGAGAGAGAGAGAGAGAGAGAGAGAGAGAGAGAGAGAGAGAGAGAGAGAGAGAGAGAGAGAGAGAGAGAGAGAGAGAGAGAGAGAGAGAGAATAATTGGCAATTCCCTCTCTCTTCTCTTCTTTTTAACTCCATCTCCCTCCCCACCTTATTCTTCCCCCGGCGATGCGAAAGCGAATTTTGAAAGAAGAAGAACAGCGCAGACGCGGCGTTCGCAAGATTTAAAAGACCTCTCTCTCTCTCTCTCTCCCTCCTCGCTCTCTCACTCTCTCTCTCTCTCCCTCTCCCTCCCCTCTCCCTCCCTCTCCCTCCCTCTCCTCTCCCTCCCTCTCCCTCCCTCCCTCCCTCCCTCCCTTTCCCTCTCCCTCTCCCTCCCTCTCCCTCTCCCTCTCCCTCCCTCCCTCCCTTTCCCTCTCCCTCTCCCTTCCTCTCCCTCTCCCTCTCCCTCCCTCCCTTTCCCTCTCCCTCTCCCTCTCCCTCTCCCTCCCTCTCCCTCCCTCTCCCTCCCTCTCCCTCCCTCTCCCTCCCTCTCCCTCTCCCTCCGAAGCCAGACGTGCCGAGCCTTACGCGACCAATGACCGGAAATTGGCGGAAGACCACACGCGCTGGCCCGTAATCTTTTAAAATAATTTCTTCGGAGACGCGTTTTGGGTGAATCTTTTCCTCTCTCTTTTTGTCTTTCACTTTCCTGTTTCTATTTTTTTTTTTTTTTTGGTTTTCGTTTTTTTTTATTATTCGTATTCTCTTTCGTTTCTTTGTTGCTTGCTGCTTGTCTTTTTTTTTTCTCTCTCTCTTGCTCTTTTTCATTCTCTTTTTTTTTCTTATGATTAGCCTTATCCTACTTATCCTGCTATACCTTTTCTCCGTTTCTTTCCCCTTTCCTGTTTTGTCCTTCTCTCCCTCTTCCTCCTCCTCCTCCTCCTCCTCCTCCTCCTCCTCCTCCTCCTCCTCCTCCTCCTCCTCCTCCTTGTCTTCCTCCTCTTCCTCCTCTTCCTCTTCCTCCACATCCTCATCCTCTTCCTTCTACTCTTCCTTCTAGTAGTAGTAGTTGTAGTAGTGATAATAGTAGTAATAATAATAGTAGTAGTAGTAATAGTAATAGTAATAGTAATAATAATATAATGATAATGGTGATAAATATGATAATAACTGTTATTGCTAATAAAAATAACCACAGTAACAATAACAGTAATAATGCTGATAATAATAGTAAGGATAGATGCAGTTGTTCTAACATCTTTTTTTAAAATTATTTTTATCGTTATTACAATCTGTATCAGTAATATTACTCTTGTGTACATGAATTTTATTACGAAATATCATAACAAAATTG
>NC_061845.1:28134935-28142435 GCF_019202785.1 Penaeus chinensis
AAAACAAGTTAGTGATCATGATTTAGATACAGGAATCAGCTGAAGAGTATTCGCAGAAAATAGGTATTTGGTTTTTGAATGATGATGAATGATGATTTTTTGATGATAATGATAATTGGTATTGTTATCTTTATTGTTATTAGTAGGAGTATTCTCTGTAGTTATTATTATTGTTGTTGTTGTTATAGTTATTATCATTATTATTATTTATGTGCTATTATTGTTATTATTGATAATAATTATTATTATTATTATTATTATTTATTATTATTATTAATTGTTAGTTATTATTGTTAGATGTAGATAGTTCAGAGAGAGAGAGACAGAGAGACAGAGACAGAGACAGGAGAGAGAGAGAGAGAGAGAGAGAGAGAGAGAGAGAGAGAGAGAGAGAGAGAGAGAGAGAGAGAGAGAGAGAGAGAGAGAGAGAGAGAGAGAGAGAGAGAGAGACAGAGACAGAGAATGACGAAGGGACTGTGGTTCACCTTGACACCTTGGTCCTGCACTCAGTCCGTCTTATTCAGCAGGATCTTATTTTTTTCTCTTTCTCTCTCTCTCTTTTTCTCGTTTTTTTTTTTTTTTTTTTTATCAGTGGATACTTCTGCAATTGCGTTGTATGTAGTGACTGCCTGTCTGCCTATTGCGACGAAATGTTTGCGTTTTTTTACTGGAAAATATAACTGGTTTGTTATGAATTTGATAGATCTGCTCTGTTTTTTCTTATTTGTTTTTGTTTTTTTATTTATAAGGCTATTTACATATTTGTTTATCCCTGTTTGTTTCGTGTTTCTGTGTTTCGTATTTTTTCTGAGAGGGAGAGCGAGAGATCGAAAGACTTCCTGGTTAATCCTTTCTGTCCCTCACAAAGCTCCAGTTTATGGGTCGTTCGATTTTCATTTTTCTTTTTCTCCTTTTTCGTTTAAGGAAATATATCGAAGACTATTTTCTTGACATTTATTATTTGGCGATGTGCGGGCTTGCGTTAGATAAGGCTTAGTGCATATTTGCTTGGATTATCCGCTCGAGGGAGTGACAAGTGTTGTCAGGATGTTGAGCGGTAGAGGCAGGGAGAGGGGGAGGAAGGGGATAGAGGGGGAGGGGGAGGAAAGGGGGAAGAGGGGGTAGGGGCGGCAAGAGGGCGTCGGAGGCTGAGATGGAGGAAGTGCTTGGCCTCTCGGGGATGCCACTCGCCGGGCAGGAAGTAACCCGAGTGCCCCGGCCAGGTGTCACCACTACAAAGGCAGCCGAGGCATCGCGGTCGCGGCGGCCGGCCAGGTGGTGCGTGCGGCTCGTGCGGCTCACTCGCAAGGTAGGTCGTGCCGGCCCATTGAGGCGGCTCCGAACAGGCTCCTGAAGGCCAGGTCATGTGAGCCCCGAGGTAGGCTCTTGAAGGGCCAACCACAAAGCTCCTGAAGGCCAGGCCTCACGCGCTGATACCGATCCTGTGGGTTGCGTCGTTTGCCCCTCGCCACCACCCATCCAAAAACTTAGCTCGTCCATTTGCTCATTCGCCGGAGGGTCTGCTGCCGTTTTCTTTAATATCTCGCTGTTTACGGTGTTATGAGTGTTCCGCGCCACACCCCTTGGCTCTCGCGTAATAGCTGTATCATCAACCATCTGCCGCAGGAAGAAAGCGACAAAATGCAGTGGATTAATGAGTGTGATTGTTTTGTGATACAAAAATTGCAGTTTCTGTTGTATTTTTGAACGATTGTCTGCGGGATTTTTTTTTTTCTTTGTCGTTCTTTTGAGCATTGCGACCATAACTTGCATAGATCGTGATTCAGCATCTGCAACATCCGCACTGCACATTTTTTTTTCTTTTTGTTTTCTTTGCGGTTTTCGTTGGTGATCTGCTGTGGTTATGGTGAGCGAAGCCCGAGACGTGGCATGGGAGGCGACACCTGCGCCACATCCTGTTCTGTGGCACACACCCGCACGCACCGGCACACACACGCGCGCGCGGAGAATGCAGCAGCATAGAGGCGTGCTTGCAAAGGGCAAAGTCATTCCGGCGATCGGGAAAGCTGCTTCCTCCGCGCCGAACTGGTCCTCTTCAGATGCCTTCGGTCTCGGCTGGCCACTCCTGCCCGCCCGGTGCAAGGACGAGCGCTCGGAGGCTGCGTCGGCCGAGCAGAACCCCTCGGCGGCGATCAGCAGGAGGCTTTGGGACCGGGGTCATCACGGGGTTCAAAGTCGGGGTCTCTTTCTTCCTCTTTAACTTTTTCTTTTTTTCTCTCTCTTTTCTTTCTTTCCTTGTAATAGACTCTCACGGAAAATGAAGTGTGATCTTTCCGTGTGTAAACAATGTCGCCTTTATCACAGCGACGAAGCACAATCGAGAACATTTCAGAACGCACCAGAACACGCGTTCGGATCCACGATGCACCCCACGCTGATCCCCGAGCCTATGCACCATTGCTAGTGCGTTGCATCTCTTCTGTTGCTACCTGGAGTGCCAGTCAGGGCGGCCGGTGCGGGGACGAACGGTAACTTTTGACCTTAAGGGCACTCCCTGACTACCCACGCGGGGAGAAGTCGCGGCGGAACTTTCGAAGAACCCTGATCGCTTTGATCATCCTGATTAAACCTGACTGCGGGCGCGGAGGTGGATGGCGGGTGTGCTTGCTCGCTCTCGGTCTCTGTCTGTCTGTTTGTGCGTCCCTGTCTCTTTCTTTCTGTTTCTCTCTCTCTCTGCTTCTCTCTCTTTCTTTCTGTTTCTCTCTCTCTCTGCTTCTCTCTCTTTGTTTCTCTTTCTCTTTGTTTCTTTTTCTCTTTCACTCTGCTTGTCTTTCTCTCTTTCTCTTTCTCTCTTTCTCTTTCACTCTGCCCCCCCCCCTCTCTCTCTCTCTCTCTCTCTCTCTCTCTCTCTCTCTCTCTCTCTCTCTCTCTCTCTCTCTCTCTCTCTCTCTCTCTCTCTCTCTCTCTCTCTTTCTCTCTGTGTGTGTGTGTGTGTGTGTGTGTGTGTGTGTGTGTGTGTGTGTGTGTGTGTGTGTTTTATATGTGTGTTTTATATGTGTGTTTTATATGTATGTATGTATGTATGTATGTATGTATGTATGTATGTATGTATGTATGTATGTATGTACGTATGTATGTACGTATGTACGTACGTATAAGTTCCCCTGTGCGTGTGTCCGCCTCCTGCTGCCCCTCCTCGCCAGGTCGCTCGGTACACTCGATGATGAACGATATTGTTGACCTTGCTCCGCCTCGCCCGCTCCAAGGCTCACTCCCCCGCCGTCGCCGCAGACACCGGCATGTTCGCGAGCAGGAGGTTGCAACGCCCGCTCGCCCGCCCACCCGCCCGCCCGCCCACTTGCTTGCTTGCTTGCTTGTCCTTACTTGCATTTCGGGCTTGCTTGTTTGGACTTGTCGTTTGCGTTTGTGGTGTTTCCTGTTGTTTGGTTGTTTTTTGTTTGGTTGTTTTTTTTACCCTTTTTTTGTTTTGTTTAGATGTGTTTGCTTGTGTTTGTTTGGCATTTTTTTTTTTCTTAAAGGTTATAAAAATGAGATGTTTGTGGCCGCATGTTCACCGGTTAATATTTGTCCTATCTGTTGTTGTCTATTTATCACTATCATTTTTAACGATTATTGTTGTCGATGCTTTTATTGAAAGGATATTTTGGGTACACCTGACGGCTTGCTTATATTTATTGTTATTAAAGATAGCCTGCTTGCAAGTGCATTTTCCTATCGATGATACCTGTCTGCATCCATTCGTTAAATTCTTGCAAATATATTTTTTTCTTTATTTTGATTTTTTTTGTGTGTGTGTGAGGGGGGGGGGGGGGGAGCTGGAGAACATGGTTACATCCTTGTTACATCGTTACCTGTTAGTGTTTTTGTTTTTGGTTTTTGGTTTTTGTTTTTGTTTTTCTTCTAATTACAGGTGTTTTTTTTTTATGACGCAGTTGGGATTTTATGTAGGTCGTTATTTTTTGTCTCATTTTTATTCCCCATTTTTATTGGATTTGTCAGGCTGGATTACCTTCTCTAATTAATTTGTAAGAAGAGGAATTGGTTATCAGGTTTGCGGAACAGCGAGGGTTTCCTTAATTGTGAAGTTTGATTCATGATTTGATTATGTTAATTGGCATAACCTTGGCTGTCGCCTACTTGTGTTTTTTTTTGTTTTTTTTTTAACTCTGAAGGTGAAGGTCCGGTTGGGAATTATAGATATATTGGCGGTTTTATGGCTTCGGTATATATATATATTATTTTTTTTATATAAAAATCTTCCTCTTCCTCCTCTTCATTCTTCTTTCTTCGTCACTCTTTCCTTCTTGTCCTTTCTCATCTTTCTCCTCCTCCTCCTCCTCCTCCTCCTCCTCCTCCCCTCCCCTCCTCCCCCTCCCCCTCCCCCTCATCTTCATTTTCTCCTCGTCCTCCTCCCCCTCCCCCTCCCCCCTCATCTTCATTTTCTCCACCCCCTCCCCCTAACCCTCACCCTCCCCCCTCATCTTCATTTTCTCCTCCCCCTCCCCCTAACCCTCACCCTCCCCCCTCATCTTCATTTTCTCCTCCCCCTCCCCCTAACCCTCACCCTCCCCCCCTCATCTTCATTTTCTCCTCCTCGTCTTCCTCTTCATCATCATCATCTCTCTTTTCCTCCTCTTCCTCTTCCTGATCTTCCTAACCCTCCTCCCCGTCCTCCTCTTTCTCCTCCTCTTCCTCCTCTTCCTCCTCCTCCCCCTCCTCTTCCTCCTCCTCCCCCTCCTCCTCCTCCTCCTCCCCCTCCTCCCCCTCCTCCTCCTCCTCCTCCCCCTCCTCCTCCTCCTCCTCCTCTCCTCCTCCTCCTCTTCCTCCTCTTCCTCCTCCTCCTCCTCCTCCTCCTCCTCCTCCTCCTCCTCCTCCTCCTCCTCCTCCTCCTCCTCCTCCTCCTCTTCCTCCTCTTCCTCCTCCTCCTCCTCTTCCTCCTCCTTCTCCTCTGTTAACATTATTACTTTGGAGAGCTAGTTTTACGCCTGCGAATTCCATGCAGACGCCGCGGCCACACAGGGACGTGGGTACGAAGCCTCAGGCCCGTGATAGATCGTCTGGTTTAATAGATATGGTTTCGTTTTGGTTTGTTTGGTTTGTTTGGTTTATGTATGTATTGGGATGCGAATTTGTTTATTTTGTTTTGGTTTGTGTGTGTTTGTGTTTTATTTAGTTTGTTTTGGTTTGTTTGTTTGTTTCGTTGGTTTTCAGATTTGATTGCGTTTATTGTTTTTGTTTATTTTTATTGTTTGTATTTTATTTAGCCGTGATGTCTTTATTTTTTTCTTATTCGTGGCTTGATTAACGCTCATGTGGTGGACGAGAGCGGGTATTTTTTATGCTCAAGGACGAGGACAGGATGAAGGGAAGGAGGAAGTAAGAAGGAAGAAGGAGGAAGGTAGGGGGAAGGAGGGAGGGAAGAAGCGATGTGGGAAGGAGGAAGGAGGAAGGAAGAAGAGATGTGGGAAGTAGGAAGGGAAGAAGCGATGTGGGAAGGAGGAAGGAGGAGGAAGGTAGGGGAAAGGAGGAGGAAGGTAGGGGAAAGGAGGAAGGGAAGAAGCGATGTGGGAAGGAAGAAGGAGAAGGAAGGAAGGGGGAAGGAGGAAGGGAAGAAGCGATGTGGGAGGAGGAAGGAGGAAGGAAGAAAGGGGAAGGGCCAGGGGGAAGAAAGAAGAAGAGGAAAGGTAAGGGGAGATTAGGTGAAGGGGAAGGGGAAAGGGAGAAAGGAAGAGATAGTGGAAAAGGAGAAGAATGGGGGGAAGGTAGAAGAAACGGAAGGGGGAGGGAGGGAAAGAACGCCATGGGAAGGAAAAGGACAAAAGGAAAAGGAGGGGGAGATAGAAGGAAGGAAAGAGGAAGCAAAGTGGGTTAAGAGAAGGAGGTAGGAGGAAGGGGGGGAGGGAGGGATAGGAGGTAGAAGGAAGGGAGAAGGGATAGGAAGGATGTAACCGGACTGGCACGCGCACTTTGATCTTTCAGAGTTTGGCGCTGACCTCTCTTCTCCCTCCCTCCCTGCCTCCCTCCTCCCCCCTCTCTCTCTCCTTCCTTTATCCCCCCTCCCCCCTCCCCTTTCCCCCCCTCCCCTTCCCCCCCTTCCCACCTACCCTCCCTTCCACCCTACCCCCCCTTCCACCCTACCCCCCCCTTCCACCCTACCCCTCCCTCCCCTACCCCTCCCTCCCCTACCCCTCCCTGGCCGCCTCGTCCTCTATTCCACTTCGACGCACACTACCTCAGTCGGCTGGTATGCTCGTGTTTTGGTAGACCTGCTGTGTGTATCACGGTGTGTTCTATGGGAAGTGTCCCGGCGGGGAGAGGAGAGGTTTGGGATTCTGCTGCTGTCTGTTTGTCTTTACTTGCGGGTCTGTGATGATGTCGGTGTGCTTTACTGTGGCGTTAGTGAGAATGTGTGCATATACATATACATATATGTGTATATATATAATTATACATACATACATAGATACATACATACATACATACATACATACATACATACATACATACATACATACATACATACATATACAGACATACGTACATACATACATACGTACATACATACATATATACATACATACGTACGTACGTACGTACGTACGTACGTACGTACGTACGTACATACATACATACATACATACATACATACGTACGTACGTACGTACGTACGTACGTACGTACATACATACATACATACATACATACATATATACATATATACATAAATAATTATATTGATACATATACATACATAAATATATACATAAATACATATATACATACATACATAAACACATACATAAGTACATACATACATATATGTGTATATGTTTAAATGTATATGTGTATATTTATATATTTATATATATGTATGTAAAGGAAACACAGCCACAATATAATTTTAAATTGTGGTTGTTTCATTTTATCTTTGTGTACACGCTTTTATGCTTGTGGTTGTTTTCATGTGTACGTGTGCTTGTGCGTGTACATGTGCATGTGTGTTTATGTATGTATAAGGGAATTTATTCAATACTTCTATCGAGAATACTTTTATATCAAATTATAAGCAACAGTTTTTTTATCATCACATTATCGTTCGGAATCCACCGCTAGAGCATATCCCTCGCGTGTTTAATGTAAAAAGAAAAAGAAAGATAACACTATTTAACAAAATGAATTTAAAAAATGATAGTATTTTTTTGCTGCTGAACTTTTTTTTTCAGATTTTATATATATATATATATATATATATATATATCAGGCATAGTTTCCTTAACCTAGTTTATTTATGATAGTGTATGTAAATCTTATAACTACTATATTTAATTAATTCATAAATTGGACTGATATTACATCCCTTTCTTTAAACTAGATCCGAGAAGTTTAGTTTTTTTTTTTTTTTTTTTTTTGGGGGGGGGGGGGGGGGGGAGTTTAAATCGCACACAAGATCATTCAGATCTCTCTCTCTCCCTCAACGAATGTGGTTCATTTGTAAAAGTTCGACTCGAATGTTTGGTT
>NC_061845.1:28149935-28162435 GCF_019202785.1 Penaeus chinensis
TACGTTGTTTCTTTTTTCTTCGTGAACGGTAATTTTGCTTTATTGTTTTGCTTATATCGAGGATGGACTTTCCTGTTCTCGGTTCGGTGATTGCTTCGTAGATGGAGCACACGCACGCACGCACCTATGTACGCACATGCACACGTACACGTACGCGCACACCCCTCCCCACTTACGCCCCCCATCACACACATACACATAAGGGAGACACAAAAAAATAACCTAAGAGATACCAAAAAAGGGAGGAATACAGATTAAAATAATAAAATTAAGTAACACGTAAAAATCGTATATGTTCTCCCTTTTGCATGCCCCAAGCACTTCCGCTCATTCATGCAATAGAATGCACTAGAACGCCCCTCCCCCCTCCTTCCTCTATCCCACTCCCCTCCCCTCCCCCCTTATGAAAGGCCACGTGTCCCCAGACGCTGACGAAGGGAGTGGAGGGCCTTTCGGACGGCCTCTGTCCCGTCGGCGCCTTCGTCATCGTCATCTCCGTGTTTTTCTTATTGTTCTGGTACTTCTTCTTCTTTGTTGTCGTTGTTCTTCTTCTCCTCCTTCTCTTTCTTCTTATCTTGCTCCTTCTCGTGCTCCTCCTCCACCTTCTCCTCCTCCTCCTCCACCTTCTTCTCCTCCTCCACCTTCTCCTTCTCCTCCACCTTCTCCTTCTCCTCCACCTTCTCCCCCTCCTCATCCTCCACTTTTTCCTCCTTCTCCTCCTTCCCCTCCTTCCCCCTCCTCCTCCACCTTCTCCTTCTCCTCCACTTTTTCCTCCTCCTCCACCTCCCCCTCCTCCTCCTCCTCCTCCTCCTCCTCCTCCTCCTCCTCCTCCTCCTCCTCCTCCTCCTCCTCCTCCTCCTCCTCCTCCTCCTCCTCCTCCTGCTCCTCCTGCTCCTGCTCCTCCTCCTCCTCCTCCTCCTCCTCCTGCTCCCTCGCCTGTGATTGATAACGCTTTACTTCGTTTCTGTGGCACGGGTCGCAACTGTGCAATCTATGGTGAGTTGGAAGGCGGGGAGGGAAGTAACGGGTTACTTATTAAGGTTACTGGTCTAATTTCCCCCGTGATAGGGATGGATTTGTGGCTGTCTATTCCCGATCGTGTGTTATCGGTTGAAATTGCTTGCAGGCGCTGTAATCGGCGAGGTAAGGCATCGAGGTTCAGGGTTCTTGTTTTGTTTTGTTATTTTAGGAGCATAAAAAAGCTACACACGTTTATTCATTTTCGATTTTACAGGTGGTGTGATCATCGTAGCTGTTAAGCCGTTCATGTGACTGGAACACTAAAATGTATTTATGTGTGTTCCTGTGTAATGTATATCTCTTATTCTTCCTCCCTCCCTCTCCCTCTCCCTCTCCCTCTCCCTCTCCCTCTCCCTCTCCCTCTCCCTCTCCCTCTCCCTCTCCCTCCCTCTCTCTCTCTCTCTCTCTCTCTCTCTCTCTCTCTCTCTCTCTCTCTCTCTCTCTCTCTCTCTCTCTCTCTCTCTCTCTCTCTCTCTCTCTCTCTCTCTTCCTCCCTCCCTTCCCCCTCCCCCCTCTCTCTCTGTATATATATAGATAGGTAGATAAATAGATCGATAAATATATATATATATATATAAACTTATAGATAGACAGAGACATAGAGTATGTGTATGTATTGGCTATCTTCACATACATACACACACTGAATTGTTCAGATCCGCGTACTGCACATGATTCGTAATATCGCAAACGTTACAATTATTATTTTTCTCTTTTCAGGTACGTGCGATGTGCGAGAGCCCCTGTGCTCGGCATTGAAGGTCCCAAGGCGCAGGTGTGTAAGATTTATAGAGCCAGTCTTCGGATATGAGGTCGAGAAATGCTGCTGCAGCGACGCGGCATTTGGTTCACTGAGTCAGGGGAAGGTGTTGTGGGTGAAGCGACGTGATGGGCTGGAGTGGTGCTTGCGACAGGCGCTGTGCTCGACGTGTCCTGACCAATTGCTGGCCTTGGGGGGCCCTCGTGCTCGGCGTTGTGCATGGGTCTGGCTGACTATCAACAAGAGCGCATGGCATGTCCTGAATGGCATCAAGTGAGGTGTATAATGTGTGGATTGCCAGCAAGTACTGTGCATTGCGATCATGTGATCGTCGCGAATTGGGCCTAACATGCCTGGCTGCGACCGTTTATCATGCGCGATGTTTCGTGGTCTTGCCCAAGTGCATAAAAGGAGACTGACCAGTTAGGAAAAAGAGCTGACTTTAGACATATCAGCAACAGTCTCATCAGTAGCAGGAACTATCTTCTGCAGACGCCTCGAGACTTAGAGCAAATATATCTCCCTTAACGACGACGTGGCTACTCCTTCCCAGGCCTCTGCGCCGCTCGCCGGCTCATCGTCGGCGGCGGCGATTTCTCCTTCGTACCCCCCCCCCCAGCTCCCCACCCCGGGGTTCTGTGATGTCGAACACCAATCCTACTAATTGCTCCACTCCAGGAGGCTATCACTCATCACCAGGCGCTGGTTCCTTCTCTCTGCTCTCTCCTTCCATCTCCTCTTTCTCTCGCTCCTCTCATTCTCTTCTCGACTCATCCTTGCCCCCCCTCCGTCTCCATCCTTCTCTTCCCTTCCACTCTCCCCCTCTATCTGCTTCCCCTCCACTCCTCCCTCCCTCTCCTTTCACCCTTCCACCCTTCGCTTCCTTTCCCTCCTCCAACATTCTCACCCCCTTTCTCCCCTCCACCCCTTCCCCTTCCCCTCTTCTCCCCCTCCTTTCACCCCTTTCCCTTCCACCCCTTTCCCCCTCCACCCCTTCCCCCCTCCACCCCTTTCCTCCTCCACCCCTCCCGTCCCCTCCATTCCCTCTCCACCCCTTTCCCCCTCCACCCCTTCCCCTTCCCCTCCTTCCCCCCTCCACCCCTTCCCCCCTCACCCCTTCCCCCCTCCACCCCTTTCCCTTTCCCTCCTCTCCCCCTCCTTTCACCCCTTTCCTTTCCACCCCATCCCCCTCCACCCCTTTCCCTTCCCCTCCTTTCCCCATCCACCCCTCCACCCCTTTCCCCCTCCACCCTCCACCCTCCTTCTCTCAATGCTACCGTGCACAGCGAAGTGTGTCGGGTACACCTCTCACACGTGCAGTTCCCACCTGCGGCCTCTCTCTTGCGCTGTGGCATCATGTGCTTGCTTCGTCCTGACGCGGGCGGGGCGTGTGCGGCTTGCTTGCGGTCCGGCAGGTGCGTGGAAGAGAGGGAGAGAAGGAGAAGGAGAGGGAGAGGGGAAGGAGAGGGAAAAGTAAAGGGAAGGGAGAGGGAGAATGGGAAGAAAGAGAGGAGGAAAAGGGAGGAAGAGGGAGAGAAGGAGAATGAAAAGATAAGGAGAGATAAGGAGAGGAGGAGGGAGAAAGAGGAAGAGAAGAGAAAGAGAAAGAGAAAGAGAAAGAGAATGAAAATAAATCTATATGTGCGCATTTATTCATTTACATGCATTTATATGTGTGCATATACCGAGCGCCCGATTTCATTTAATCTTACAACGAGGGAACGTGATGCTGTCATTCCTCGAGTGCTTTTTCTCCCCCTCCCCCTCTTCCTCCCCCACCTGCCTCTGATACTTGGGGCGCATAGATGAAACAAAAACGAAGCGAGTCTCGAGGGGCGTGTTGACTGGCCGGCCACGTGAGACCGCCATTGGCCCGGTCGGCTGCCGCTTGTCCTTCGTGGTGGGGTAGGGGGTGAGGGAGAGGGGGAGGGGGAGGGGGAGGGAGAGGGAGAGGGAGAGGGAGAGGGAGAGGGAGAGAGGGAGGGAGAGGGAGAGAGGGAGGGAGAGGGAGAGGGAGAGGGGGAGGGAGAGAGAGAGGGAGGGAGAGGGTGAGAGGGAGGGAGAGGGAGAGGGGGAGGGAGAGAGGGAGAGAGGGAGGGAGAGAGAGAGGGAGGGAGAGAGAGAGGGAGGGAGAGAGAGAGGGAGCGAGAGAGAGAGAGAGAGAGAGAGAGAGAGAGAGAGAGAGAGAGAGAGAGAGAGAGAGAGAGAGAGAGAGAGAGAGAGAGAGAGAGAGAGAGAGAGCGAGCGGGGGGGAGAGGGACTCTTCCCCACCCTCCCGTCCCTTCCCCTCCCCTCCCTCCCTCTCCCACTCCCCCATCCTCCTTCCCTCTCTCCCTCCTTCCCTCCCTCTCCCATGTCCCCACACTCCCTCCCTCCCTTTCTCCCTCCTTCCCTCCTTTCTTCCCTTCGTCCCTCCCCCCTCTCCCTCCCTCTCACCTTACGTTCTCCCTACTATTGTTCTTGTTATTTTCATCATCATCAGTCATCGTAAATCGTTCTCCCCAATCGCGATTATCATTATCCATCATCATCATTTTGTGTTGCCGTCACAGCGCGCCGCCGGTTCCGCTCGCTGCCTCCGTGACGGTTAAATTACTCTCGAGTGTGGGAATTCCCATTTATGTATCTTGGTATTTTCCTTTAATGAATGAGGTGTTCGTTATGGAATGAATGAATGTATGTATGGGTTGGGTATGATAGATTGATGGATAGGTGGGGGAAATGGATGAAGGAATGGGTGGATGAATAGATGAATAAATCATTAAATAAACAAATGGATTGATAAATGTGATGAATTAATTAATAGGTAAGCATAAATAAGGGAACCAATAAATAAGTGGATAGCTAAATGAACAAAAAAAAGAAAAAAAAAAAAGATCCCCGCGTGTCTTTGTGTCTCCCCGTAAGCAATATCGACACCTTTTCGCAACAAGTCGTGAGTCGGTCGGTTTGGGGCGTGACGTGGGCGTGAACTTTTTTTTCCAGTCTTTTATTTCAGTTCGAGCCTTACTGAGGGACTGAGAGTGAGAAGCCGTTTGTTGCCGGGAATAATGTGGCGTTTTTTCTTGATTTTTTTTGTTTGTTTGTTTATAACTTTTTTTTCTTAATTTCTGTGTTTCTTTTTCTTTCTTTCTTTCTTTCTTTCTTTCTCTTTATTAATTTCATAGAGTCTTTCTTTGTGTGTGTGTGTGAGTCTGTGTGTATTTTTATTTTATATTCTAATGAAACTATTTCTTTTTTTTTCGATTATGTGTTTTTTTTGTCTAATCAAAAAGTGTCTTGATGATTTCTTGTGTAACTAGCAAATGTTCCTTAAAAATATTTAGGTCAATGGAAAATAGCAAGAAAGTGTTTTGGAAAGGAGAAAATCGTCCCAAAATTCGTAAATATCGTCGACTCGAAACGCGACACGAAATTGATCTTGACAGGTTTCTCGGCGTCGCGTCAAGCACTCTCTTTGCCGCCTCAGACTTTCACACGTAAGGCAGCTCGACCACAGTGTGTCAAGGAGTCGGGGACTTCGTGTACACTTTAAGCATACACGCGTACAATGCCGTACATGGACATGCAGTTACATGGCCGGTAAATTGTTTGTTTGTTATTTTCGTACACATACATGCGCACGTGTACATGGAGTTACATGGACGGTAAATTGTTTGTTTGTTTATCGTACTCATACACGCACATGTACGCGTAGTTACATGTGCGATAAATAGTTTGTTTGTTTTTCGTACACCTACACGCACACATGTACACACAGTTACATGCGCGATAAATAGGTTGTTTATCGTACACATAAACGCACATGTACACGCAGTTATATGTGCGATAAATAGTTTGTTTGTTTTTCGTACACATACACGCACACATGTACAGTATTGTACACACAGTTACATGTGCGATAAATAGTTTGTTTGTTTTTCGTACACATACACGCACACATGTACACACAGTTACATGTGCGATAAATAGTTTGTTTGTTTTTCGTACACATACACGCACACATGTACACACAGTTACATGGACAATAAATAGTTTATTGTTTTTCGTACACATAAACGCGCACATGTACACGCCGTTACACGTACGGGTAACATACAGTTTGTTTATGGTACACATATATGCCGAAACGTCGCATATGTACGCATTACTACTATATGTGCAGGTAATATGTGGTTTGTCTATGTTTCCTTTAATTTTGTTTTGAGGTATATTAAAATCTCATAAACCCCCCCCCCCCTCTCTCTCTCTCTCTCTCTCTCTCTCTCTCTCTCTCTCTCTCTCTCTCTCTCTCTCTCTCTCTCTCTCTCTCTCTCTCTCTCTCTCTCTCTCTCTCTCTCTCTCTCTCTCTCTCTCTCTCTCTCTCTCTCTCTCTCTCTCTCTCTCTCTCTCTCTATCTCTCTCTCTCTCCCCTCTCCCCTCTCCCCTCTCCCTCTCCCTCTCCCTCTCCCCCTCTCCCTCTCCCTCTCCCTCTCCCTCTCCCTCTCCCTCTCCCTCTCCTTTCCCCATTTCCCCTTTTCCCCCTTTCCCCTATCCTTGCATTTCCTTTGATTTTCCTTCCTTTCTCTCTCTCGTGCCGTTGATGGACGAGCGCCTCGAAGCCGCCTTTCTGTTGTGGTTTTCCTTTGTCTCTCCCATAACGGGCGCATAATGGTAGAATGCAGGGCGGCCGTAAAACAAAGGTAATTTAGTTTTTCCCCAAAGCGCGCTGTTGGTTCAGATAGTGAGTGGGTTATTAGCGTTCTAGAGGATTTATGACGAAAGGGGGTATTTATTGTCGGTTTTGTTCTTGTTGTTGTGTTCATTAGAGTTTATAGTTTTTTTTGTTTTTATTTGAATTTTATTTGATATATTATTATGATTTTTTTTTTTAGCCATTTAGTTGTTTTTTTTCATGAAGGGAGACAATATGTTCTTATGATTTTTTTTTCTTTGTTGTTTTCCCTTTTTTTTTGTGTTTACATGACGATGTTTGTGGTTTTGTTTTGCTTAATATTTTAATTGAAGGCCGTTCTGCTGCATACACTTCCCCAATGAATGTACTTGTTCTTTTGCTGTTGTTGTTTTGTTGTTGTTGTTGTTGTATTTTTTGTTAAGAGTTGTTGCACCGTTGCACCGACGAATCTCAGATTGTAAGTTATCCTCACAAGGAGTGGTGATGGTGAAGATTGAGGAGTCTGGCTGGTTGGTGATGATGTGACGCTAAAGATGATGATGTCTGTCATTATCCTCGTGTCTTGCCGTCCTTTGATATAGCTCAGGTGGAGTTGGTGGAGCAGGTGGAGGAGGGAGAGGAGGGAAGTTCGTCCCCCTTTCCCCCAGTCCTCAGTCCCTTCCCCGATCCTCCACTTCACTCCCTATCCCTTAATCCCCCAATCTTCCATCCCCTCCCCTAATCTTCCCCTCCAGCTTCCCTGCCCAATCATCCACTCTCACTCCCCCAATCCTCCTCCCCGCTTCCAATCCTCCTCCCTCTCCCCCAATCCTCCTCCCTCTCCCCCCAATCCTCCTCCCCGCTTCCAATCCTCCTCCCTCTCCCCCAATCCTCCTCCCTCTCCCCCAATCCTCCTCCCTCTCCCCCCAATCCTCCTCCCTCTCCCCCCAATCCTCCTCCCTCTCCCCCCAATCCTCCTCCCTCTCCCCCCAATCCTCCTCCCTCTCCCCCCAATCCTCCTCCCTCTCCCCCCAATCCTCCTCCCTCTCCCCCCAATCCTCCTCCCTCTCCCCCCAGTCCTCCTCCCCACCCCCAATCCTCCTCCCTCTTCCCCAATCCTCCTCCCTCTCCCCCCAATCCTCCTCCCTCCCCCCCAATCCTCCTCCCTCTCCCCCCAATCCTCCTCCCTCTCCCCCCAATCCTCCTCCCTCTCCCCCCAATCCTCCTCCCTCTCCCCCCAATCCTCCATCCCCGACAGCGCTTCCTTGTTTATTTTGCTCGTCCTGCCCTTCGTGCGTAAACCAGCTGTTGACAAGTCGAGCAAAACCCCTTTATGTTTTTTATTTTATTTTCCTTTCGGCTTCTGGCAATTACCGGTGACCGCCAGCGCCTTCTGCGGCTTCTTCTGGAGGAGGGAGGCTGGGCCTGGCCTGCGAGGTTTGTGATGGTAGAGGACCGTGGCTGTTGTTGTTATTTTTGTTGTTGTTGTTGTTGGTGGTGGTGGTGGCGTCTTATTCCTCTTATTATTATTATTATTATTATTATTATTATTATTACTATTATTACTAATATTACTATTATTACTATTATTATTTGAATTGCTATGATGAATTTGACTTCTTTGTATTCTTGAATTCTACCTTGCCCTTTACCAATCTCCAAATCTCTATATTTCCAATGTTCCTTTTCTCCATTCTCCACATGTTACCGTTTCTTCTCCTCCATGTTTCGCTTTTATTTTTTTTCCACGTCTTGTTTTGTCATTTGCTCTTCCTCTTCCTATTGTTTTTTGTTTTTTTTTTCTTTTACCTAACGCAAGAATCTCTACGTTCTACCGTCAGCGCAGCCTGATAAACCGCCATATGTGTCGTGCGGTTTTTTATTTTCTTGTTGACGTAAGTGTGACGTCACCGTGAACCGTTGTGCGGGTCCTTTGTTACCTTTTATTGGCTGTTCTTGAGCCCGGAATGCGCGGGGAGTAGTTAAGGCGTCCGGTAATCACGGGGTAGTTAAGGCTGCTCTGCCGTCCGGAAAGTCGGAAGCAGCGGTTGAGTGACAAGGTCTGTCCAAAAGGCTTTCCTCCTTCCTCTTTCTTCTCCTCGTTTTGATTTTGTTTTCGCTTTCTCTACTCTCGTATACTTTCTGCCTATTGCTCCCTTACCCATCCTCTTCAATTTTCAGGTTTCTCTCCTCCTATCCCTTGCACCTTTCCCTTCCTTCCCTTCCCTTTCTCCTCTTTCTTTCCCTTCCTCTTCCTCTTGTTTTTCTTCCTCCTCTCCCCCTCCTGCGTTCTATCGTTCGCTGACCGTCGTGAGTTTTTGTTTCCGTGATAATAGTTTCTTCCCATATCGTCGTTCACGCAGCGTCGGCGCCATACGCCCAGCTGTTTCACTCAAGAGTATTTTATTTTTATTTTTTTTTTGTATAGACATAATCTGTAGCATCTGCTGTCTCAGTTGCAAAGGTTCGTGTAAATATTGCCGATGATAATGAGGGGAATTTTCTTGTCCGGGACGAGGGAAATGAGCTTGTTTCCGGAAAGTGGGGAGTGCTAACCGTTACCGCCTTGTTTCGCGACTAGTATTAATAACTAGTATTAATTACGGGCTGGTGTGAATTAAAGATTCATCGTAAATCGTATCAACCTTGTCCTCATCTCGTTTTTTTTTTCTTTGTTTTTTTATATAGATATTTTTTTTTTTTTTTTTATCTTTTTTTTTTTTTTTTTTTTTTATTTCGCCTCAACGGGAGTAAGTAAAACTCGACTCCTTTATGAGAAACTAGTTACCCGGCTTGAGGCTTGAGTTACCAGTGGCGTAGGTAAGCGAAGGAGCGTTAGACTGGCGGCCGATAGTGTATGATTATGCATGATCCCCCCTCCCCCTCCCCCTCCCCCCTTCCCCCTCCCTCGACGGATGCCTTCTTCCTCTTCTCCCTCGACGGATGGCTGACGAAGATAGTGACTCCAGGAGTTAACGGTGTAGTAGAAGGGGGGGGGGGGTGGTGGTGGAAGGGTGAGGGGAAGAGGTGGAAGTGGGGTGGCGTTGGAAGGGAGTAGCAGGTGGAAGAGTATGGAGGTGGAGATGTGGTGGAAGGGTGAGGGGAGGAGGTGGAAGGGGATGGGGGTGGAAGGGGATGGGGGTGAAGGTGTGGTGGTGAAAAAGGCGAGGGGAAACGTGCAGGATACTTGGTAGAAATGAAGCCTGAAGGTTTTGTTGTCATTTGGAGGGGTCGAAGTTATTTATTTTTTTCTTTTTTTAAACATAATTGGATTATTAATTTATTAAGTAATGGATCTTAATTATGGGAACGTAAGGGGTTGTGTGGATATATAATAGAAATAAATTTGGATGTTGATTACTATGAGGTTGAAAAATGTAGGACAAAGAAAGAGAGAGAGAGAAATAGAGAGAGAGAGAGAGAGAGAGAGAGAGAGAGAGAGATGCGAGAGATGAGTGAGATAGAGAGAGCGAGATAGAGAGAGGAGAGAAGAGATGACGAGAGAGAGAGAAGAGTGAGAAGTGACTGGCCGGACGGGGGACAAAGGCAAAAACTATTTTTTTATGATGGTTAGTATATACAATATGAACGCTAACTGTAGTGTTTGTGGACTCGTACTTTTATTACCAGAAGCGAGAATAAACACAGACAGGTAAGATATTCGTTTTTCTATTCCCCAAACGGTAAAAGAAGACTGTGATTTTTCTTTCTGTGGGTGCGAAAGAGGAGGATGAGAATAGGATAGAAAGGAAAAAGAGGAAAATGGAAACGGAAAAGTGCGTGTGCGTGTGCGTGGGTCGACAAGGCGCGAGGGTTTCCGAACGCAACGCCGCAGAAGCCCCGTCAGAGAAGCTTCCCAAATCGACGGCCGGGGCGAAGGAGGAGAAAAGCCTGTCCCTCCGTCGACGTGTGGCTTCGTTTGCGGTGAGGCTTCGGGCTTCGGGCAAGTGTCGAAACGCGGGTGCTCATTCGGGGGCCTTTGCGCCGGTGCACGAGCGCGATCCGGAGATTTCCAGCGATATCCAGCTCTGCGTTAGTTTTCGAAATGAGTTTTAAATTACTTGGTTCTTGACTTTTAATTGGTAACTGGCGCGTGTGTATGCGTGCGTGCGCGCATGTCGTACACAAGCGTAACCCCCCTTTACACACGCGTGTATATATGTTTGTGTTTATATATATATGTATATATATAAATATATATATATCACATATACGTATATATGTATATATATGTACATATACGTATATATGTATATATATGTATGTATGTATGTATGTTTGCATGTATGTATAAATAGGAGACAGAGAGGGAGGGAAGGATGGAGAGCGAGAAGTAAAGACAGATACCAACCCATGTACAGATAAACGAGCATAAAGACAAAGCCAATGGAAAAAAACACGAAGGCCACGCCTCCGCCAGGGAAAATTGTGGAAAACCGCAAAGCCGTGTCAAGCCAGAGCTCCGGCGTCGGGAAATGTGGCGTCTTGGGCACGCCTTTCTCCCGCCGTTGCCTTCGCACGTCGGCTGACCAAGGGGAGGGGGGATTGGGGTTGGAGTAGGGGGGGGGGTGAGAGTGGGGGGGGAAAGAGTGGGAGCGGGAGCGAGGGTGAGAGTAGGGCTGGCTAGTGGGGGGTGAGGAGGGGTGAGGAGGAGAGGGGGTGGGGGTAAGGTTGGGGGGTTGGGGTGAGATGTGGCTTGGACTAGATAATACTGTACTTTGTACCTTGAAGGGGAGAGCATGCGTGGTCGTGCGTGTATGCTGGCGTGTCTGTCTGTCTGCGCTTGCACTAGCGAGCTGGAGTTGGTAATGTAGTACAATTTCCCGGTTCTGGCGCCTGCATTCGTATGCTTGCAGGCGAATGCACGTGCTTGCCATAACGACGAATCCTTATTTAAGTAATCAAGATACATGGGGAGTAATCGTTCGTTTTGACTCCAATGCCATCATTATCCTCACCGAGCGTTCATTACAAAGGATGAGACGGTGGAAATATCTTATCAAGACAAAAGACGCACTTTGTCTCGCGCGCGGAGGGGGGGGGGGGGTACAGCGCGTAAGAAAAAGTAATGAATAAATCGAAATAAAAAATAAGAATAAAAATAAAAGAGAGAGAGAGAGAGGAAGGGAGGAGAGAGGGGAAAAAAAGAAAAGGAGAGAAAAGAAGAAGAAAAAAAAAGAGAAAGGAAGAGAGAAAGAAAAGGAGAGAGAGAAAAACAAATAACGCTGAAAGAGAAGAGGAAAAAATAGAAGTAAATGTATCACATTCTCTGCATTATCCTAACGTCCCCCGCAAATGCACTTTTTGTTTATTATCACTACTGGATACGTATACGACTGTGCCTGTGATACGTGTCTCTCCCAGGGGCGCGACACACTTGTTCGTTATCCATATCGAGCGTTATCCATTTCGCTGAGTATGCCGTGTATGACATACGAGTATAATTAACATTTTGCGGCCGCCAATTAGTTCGGTTCTAGGCAATTCCTGGAGTTGCAGCCCGTCGGTAGGTAATTAGGGTGACGTCTCGTGAGTAAACATCTAGTGACTCACCGCTTGATTTTTTTGTTATTATTATTATTTTTTAAATTATTATTATTATGTGCTTATTTATTTATTTATTTATTTGTGTTTACTTTTTAAACTTTTTTATTACCTTTTTATTTGTTTTTGCTTTTTACAATTGTAACAATTTTTTTTTTTTTTTTTTTTTTTGCTTTTTTTTCTTACTCTTTGAAGGCATATTGCGCATTCAGGAAAGGGAGGCGCCAGTCAGTCCACGTTCTACGGACCGGAATTAATGGTGACTGATGAGAGAAGCTCGGTCTCGAAGCGTCATTGCAGCCTTTCGCTCTCGGTTGCGAGTGGGGCATCTGAGGTGCATTTATCAATTTTTATTTTCTCTCTCTCTGTCGTTTTTTTTTGTTTTTTTTTGTTCTTTTCCTTCGTGTCTAGTTTCTTTTTCTCTTTCTCTTTCTTTGGTTTTAATTGTTGCTCTTACTCTTACACTTACTCTTTCTCTCTTTCTCTTTCTCTTTATCTCTCTTTCTCTCTCTTTCTCTCTCT
>NC_061845.1:28169935-28177435 GCF_019202785.1 Penaeus chinensis
GAGTGCCTTTCCATGCATTCAGGAGCATATGGCACGACGTTCGCCTCTGTGACCTGCTGCCGGAGAGGTGACAGTCGCTCGCTCGACTCGGGCAGGAAGACATTGTTAATCGCGCTTCGCTGCTTCCCTTTTTGTTCGTTTTCCGTCCGCGAACGGGGGAAGAATGAGACACAATCGCAAATCCCGGCGCGGGCCCTGGGGGAGAAAGGGAGAGTCACCGGGGGCCGCCGAGGTCGGAGGGAGGAGCTTAGCTGACCTCGCGTCAGGTCACGGACCTAGGGGCGCAAGCCACTCACAGCGGAGCCAGGGGACTTCGGACTCTATGCAGTCACTACTTTGGGATGATATTTGCTGTGATGTTAGCTGGAAAAAAACTATTAAAGTCTTTCCAGGAGAGGTCAGACGCCGGGCAGAGAGGCGGATGCCCACGAGGGCGAAAGATAGCCTTTTCACCTTTTGGACCATTTGTTTTTATACCAAATATGGAAATGGAAACACGCTAAAAAGGGAACCGATTCAAGGGAGCCCTGGACTGGCCTAAGGGACACAACCCTCGCCCGCGTGGAAAGTGGGGCATGACCCGCAGTCCAGGCGTGCACAAGGTCGAATTTCGCGTGACGTGCGATGACGCGGGTTGTTTGCAAGCGCGACGCGGGCAAGGACAGGTCACGGCCGACAAGTGGCTGAGTCTACCTGTGCTGACCTAGGATACCTAGACGGCCGCGTCTTCTCTCCTGCAAGTGATGCTCACCTTAGTTCAGGTGATAAACAAGTGCTTGCGACCCTGTGTTCAGCTTTTTTTTTTTTGCGATCTGTGAACAGTGACGAATGGAAGTGTATGTGAACGCAACTTCGACGTTTTGTGCTTTGGAGGAAATGACCGTGGAATAGAGAGAGATTGGCATCGCTCGGAAATAGAAGTGCTTTGTGTCTGGATTATATGGAGCAACAACGTCTGTGAGAAAGGTTTGTGGATCTGCGCGGCATTGGCTTGGCCTCAGCAAGTTTTTTTGTGTGTGTATAGATTATGGATGATTTCTTTATATCATTAACATTTCAATTTTGCATCAGAAAATGAAAAAAACAACAACAAAAGCAACAACAAAGAAGCGTAACCAAAAATATGAATTCTTGAAACTGCTTCTGTGATTGTTATGATTCTGTGCTCTTCCAAAGTGTTTTTTAACATCAGAAAACACCCATAAAGGCTGTTGCAGGCATATGTGCGAACATGCGATGGACCAGCGTATGTATTTACGTCTTACTTACACTTGAAATAAAACCAAGATGACGCAAGGAAATTAAAAAAAGGATTTTTGACTCTGACATTTTCTTATCTTGAAACTATTGAATTTATTTTTTTAAAACTTTTTTTGTTTGTGTTTTGAGACGCAGACTCTTCCTCTTTGGCGTATTTTTTGCATTAGTATTTGGAGTTTATTTATACGTTTGGTGTTCTTAGAGGTGATTATCCATGATGCGTATCACGTGAAAATGGTAGTTGTAGGAATCTTAGTTCACAGCGTCCTTTGTGATTTTAGCTTTAGCATTATTCTACTGCGATATTTTTAAACTACATTTTTTATTTGCCTGATTGCTGTTTTCACGTCTGTTTGCTGAAATTAATGTCTATATATTTGTATGTTCACTTGTAATTATATTTTCCCAGAGATGACGTTTTTGAAATTTCGTAAAATCGTTCGCTGATACAGATCATAAAAGAGTAGTTCAATGAATAGCTGATATGTGAAAAATTCTTCGAGTAATCTTAGTTCAAAAACTTGAAAAAGTTTGCCCAACAATTGTTTGGTTCTCGCTAACGCTTGGTGTCCCCTTGCATAGAGTGTATCATAGAAAACGTATCACAAAGCACCGAGGCAAAAGTGTTATTCTAGGGGTGACTCAAAGGAAATGTGAAAAAGAGGTGCATTCGCCTATATGCGTAGATCTGTTTTATCCTGGTGTGATGTAGTATTTTATGGGATTGTTTGTGCCATGGCGATGGATGTGGCTTGAATTATTTGAAAATCACTAATTTCTTTTTATGTCATCATGGACAAATAACCAAATTATGATAACGATTTTTTTTGCAGTAATTGTGGTTTGCATACTAATACAAAATATAAAACTAACATATTAAAAAAAAAAAAAAAAAAAATATCAACAGGTTTTCGCTTTATCGGAACAGAAGGAGGGTTAGTCAATTTACTGGAATCAAAATTAATGAGCCATACTTAGCATAATTACAGTCCGTGCTCATTGTGAGTCGGCCAACCGAGCATTCATCAGCTGTTTTCCAATTCGAAATTCGGCCGTCAGTCACCGTGCACACCGCGAGAGTCGTTTGTTATGAAGCGAGAATGATGAACAGACAGGTTGTCCGGGTAGCTGTGGGCGTGGGCGCGGGCGCGTGGGTGGCGTTGGGGGTCGACTGCAGGGGGCCTTTGAGCGTGGTGGGCGGGGGCGTGAGGGCGGGGTTGGAGACGCGGAGGCGATAAGGAACCCCCCAGACTGAGGCGTTTTGTAGTGTGTTGGGAGAGTGCCGCGGTTTTGACTTGTTGTTGCCATGAAGGGGTGGGTGGGGGTGGATGGGGTATGGGGGCCGCAAGACCACACAGAAACGAAGGACAGATCGGATTCAGTGTTTTATTGATATTTAGTCAATTTTCAAGTTAGAGATTTAACTGTTTGCAAGCTTAGATGTGATGGGACGGGGTCTTATTCATGTGCATTAAATCACACAGCGAGCATGGCGAAATAACGAGCCCAGCTAGTGTTGTTTGGGCGTTGCGGGAGAGGGGAGGGGAAGCGAGGGGGGGCAGGGTTGATGCATACCCTCTCCGCCTATTCCCTGCTCCCTACCTCCTACCCCCTACCCTCCCTCCTCCCTCCTCCCTCCTTTTCTCTTCCCCTCCCTACTGCCCTCCCCCCTCCACATCCTACCCAACCGCTTATTAATACAGGTGTGTGTAGCAACCGCAGGGTGTCCCAGGCAGGACCTTAGTGTAGGATCACTACCGTGCCCTCGCCATTTCCCCGTCGGAGTCTCCCCAGCGAAGCAGCATTGGGCACCGTCGGCGAAGGACAGGGCAGGAGTCGCGCGTGTGTGGTGTAAGTAGCCGCGAGCGAGAGAGGTGTTGGATAGCGCTGTTTTGAGAATGTGCGAGGTGCAGTGCTGATGATGATGTGATCGTTGTGGGTGCGTTATATTTATTGGAGAATATGAAATATGTGTATTTTAAAACCTGAAGGCAGGTGCGGTACCTGCTGATTTATATAGATATTTTATATGTAAAACAGTGTTATATTTGAATTCTAATATAACACTTTGTTAAATATGTGTGTGTGTGTGTGTGTGTGTGTGTATGTGTATGTGTGTGTGTGTGTGTGTGTGTGTGTGTGTGTGTGTGTGTGTGTGTGTGTGTGTGTGTGTGTGTGTGTATTATATATATATATATATATATATATATATATATATATATATATGTACACACACACACACACACACACACACACACACACACACACACACACACACACACACACACACACATATGTACACATATTCATATACACATACACATATACATTAACATATACATATACATATACATATGCATAAACATATATGTATATATATATACATATGCATATACATATGCATATATATATATATATATATACATATATATATAATATCTATATACATATGCATATATAGATATATATGTATGTATGTATGTAGTATGTGTGTGTGTGTGTGTGTGTGTGTGTGTGTGTGTGTGTGTGTGTGTGTGTGTGTGTTCTTGTATATATTTTTGTCATGTTTGTGTTTGTCTGTCTCTGTCTGTCTGTCTGTCTGTCTGTGTGCACGCGTCTGCTTCTGTTTGTATGACAGCGTGGTGTTGATTAAAATAATCGCATCCTGAGATAAATGTAGATTAAAGTGGCTAATGGTTCGAGGAAGTAGTCATAAAAGCAGGTGAGATGATATTGAATGGTTATAACTGAGCTACAATTCTTATGTAGGTGATAATCCAAATATTATAGTAACCCCGAAGTAAAGAATTACAGAAAACGGTGATTTTCCAATTTTACCGGTAACTGAGCCAATTGTTGAACGCGTTTTTTTTTTTTTTTTTTTTTTTACTTGTTTTCCCAATTAGCATTATGATCAAGACAACGACCAGTTTGTAAAACGAACACTCCTAGGATTATTATCTAGACTTTCTGGCCAATGATTAGATTCAGAATTAGAGGATAGCTTATATTACCAACGCATATGATAAAATGTGTAATATTCATTCCTCCATATACACTATAATCAAATGGCTTTTACGAAAATAAAAAAAAACTTTCAAAAGGGAAACCATCTGCTTTGCATTGTGGTTACATGGCCTAAATGACCCGGAAGCTGCGGTGACTTGGCCATGAATTTAATTAGATGGCCGCTTAATTAGTGATGATTGGCGTTGATTGGAAAGTGTCATGATCGCTGGACGTTACGCACAGGGAGACGCGATGGCAGCGATCGTGGGCCAGAGAAGGGTTTGGTTTCCCTTCTTGTTTTGTGTAGGATTTTTTTTATTTTTTTTTTCGGTGAGGATGTGGAGATCGAAACGCCCGTTGTGTGTCGGGGATTAAGTTGTGTTTATATCTTTCTTTCTCTGTTGTGTGTTTATGTCTCGTTTATTTGTTTTATTATGGTTTTAGACACACACACACACACACACACACACACACACACACACACACACACACACACACACACACACACACACACACACACACACACACACACACACACACACACACACACACACACACACACACACACACACACACACACACAAAAGCATGTTCGTGTCTGGATTTATGTGATATTTATTGGTGATATAGACTATTTGTTAGTTATGGTACCAGAATGCTTCTTGTTTTTTGATAACTAAACACGAATTGTTTCAAAATATGATAAAAAATACACCAGATTTCCACCTGAATGGCGAAGGGCGTAACCTTGGGTGTTAAAAGGTGTATAAGAAATTAATATTAGATAAATATTACATTACCAACAACCTCTCGTCACCATCGCCCCCTCCACCTCCCACGCACATCATAATTTCCTTTCATATTCATCACCGAGAAAAGGGTTAGAGTGAAGTCAAGTTCACTTTTTTTTTTTTTGTTTTTTTTTTTGGCAAACGCCCCCCCCCCCTCTTTTTTGCTTTCGTCTGCCTCCCCCCTCCTCTCTCTCTCTCTCTCTCTCTCTCTCTCTCTCTCTCTCTCTCTCTCTCTCTCTCTCTCTCTCTCTCTCTCTCTCTCTCTCTCTCTCCCTCCCTCCCTCCCTCCCTCCCTCCCTCCCTCCCTCTCTCTCCCTCTCTCTCCCTCTCTCTCCCTCTCTCGCCCTCTCTCGCCCTCTCTCTCCCTCTCTCTCCCTCTCTCTCCCTCTCTCTCCCTCTCTCTCTCTCTCTCTCTCTCTCCCTCTCTCATCTCTCTCTCTCTCTCTCTCTCTCTCTCTCTCTCTCTCTCTCTCTCTCTCTCTCTCTCTCTCTCTCTCACTCTCTCTCACACTCTCTCTCTCTCTCTCTCTCTCTCTCTCTCTCTCTCTCTCTCTCTCTCTCTCTCTCTCTCTCTCTCTCTCTCTCTCTCTCTCTCTCTCTCTCGTCTCCTTCACTCCCACCTTTTCTCTCTCTTCCTGTATCTCCCGTGTTCTCCCTCCCTCCCTCTCTCTTGTTCTCTCTCTCTGTTTCCCATTCTCTCCTCGCCTCTTTTTCGCAGCCCTCAGCCTGGAGCCAGTGATGCATGAGGCACAGCTTGGTCAACTACACAGATGTTGGCGGTGGTTGGGATCGGCCAGGGAGGCGGGGCTGGGAGGGGGGCCGGGAAGGGGGGCCGGGGCGCTGTCAGAGAGGGAGAGGAATATTGGGTAGATTTTTTTGGATAATGTGGGATATGCACTTTCAATTTGTTGGTGGTAACGCCGTTCATGTGGTGTGAATGGGTGTTTTGTTTTTGTTGGTGTGTATGTATACTAGCATAGATGCAAGCGTAAAAACACACGCACGCACGCAGGCTGATGATAATATATATATATATATATATATATATATATATATATATATATATATGACACAAACACAGTAACGTGTACACAAAGAAGAAAGGAAAACAGCCGCAGTAAATTTCATTTCTTACTGTGGCTGATTTCATTTCATATATGTATCTGTGTGTGTGTGTATATATATATATATATATATATATATATGTATATATATATTATACACACACACACACACACACACACACACACACACACACACACACACACACACACACACACACACACACACACACACACACCGGTTTACTTTCTATTCTCCGAGTCCAAAGTATACGCAAGCCTCGATACTTTCTTTCAGGTCATTATAGTGTTCAAGAGTATGGAACGCCTTCAAAGTTTTCTGAATTTAGAACTTTCATAAACTTGGTTCGTGATACAGTCTATTTTTAGCCCACAATTATACTGGACTTTGCACCTTCAAACTCGTATTGTTAATCTGGGCAAGTTGAGCGTTCAGAATAAACGGGGAAGTCATTAAAAGCGGCGGCGAGAAGGACTAGCTCCTCTGCCCCGCGGGGAAGAGGAGGAGGGAGGTGGGGGTGGAGGTGGAGGTGGGGGTGGGGGTGGGGGTGGAGGTGGAGGTAGAGGTAGAGGTAGAGGTGGAGGTAGAAGTAGAGGTGGAGGTGGAGGAGGATGGTGAAGGTGGAGGAAGAGATATAGGAAAAGGAGGAGGAAGGGAGGGAGGGAGGGAAGGGGTGTAGGAGGGGGAGGATAGATGATAGAGGAAAAAGAATAAGAAGGAGGAGAAGAGGGCAGAGAAGGAGAAGGGGGAGGAAAAGATCTAAGAGGAGGTGGAGGAAAAGGGTAAACGAGGAGGTAAACGAGGAGGAGGACGAGGAGGACGCTTGACGTTACCATGGTAACTGTGACGTCATCGGGATGTATGCAGTCACTGGACCGCTTTCTCCTCTTTTGAACGGCGATGGATGTTCTCCTGAATGACATAGGCTCTCGCTTGTGCGTGGCGGAATGGCCAGGCAGGGGAGGTGGAACGGAAGTGTCCATCTCGCGTGGCCACAGTGGATGGTGGGGCTGCTTTGCGTGGCCATGTCGGGTGGAATCTGGGTCATCGTGGTGTATGGGGGGGGGGGGGAGGTATGTGTGTGTGTGTGTGTGTGTGTGTGTGTGTGTGTGTGTGTGTGTGTGTGTATGTGTGTGTGTGTGTGTGGTGAGTGGAGGTGTTTTTTGTTTGTTTGTGTTTGTGTGAGATGGCTCGGGCTGCTTCTTAGAACAGAGGGAATTTATTGGTGCCTGTCACTCTAAGCCCTGTGGAGGAACACAACGAAGATCTATTATGCATCCGTTTAGGTAAATCGTTAATGTCATATGTCAGTTTCACAATCTTTCCTTCAGTTCTGTTGCTCGTCTGGAGGCCAAGT
>NC_061845.1:28182435-28189935 GCF_019202785.1 Penaeus chinensis
CTCCTTCTTTCCCCTTTTCCGCCGTCGGGTAACCGGGCCCGCGATTCCCGAGGGCTGCCCCACACATGCCCGTGAGTCAGCAGGCCAGGGAGGGGCTCCTGACGCGGCCGTGTGGAAGCTCTGGCGGATTTTCAAGTCTTTGTGTCGAGGCGTCCGGAAATGCTGGAGATTCTGGCACCGACGGAGGGTGACACGTCGGGAGAGGTCGTCGGCGAGGAGGACGATTGGCGGCTAAAGGGAGGAAAGGAGGGGGGAGGGGGAGGGAGAGGGGTGGTGGAGGGGGTGAAGGGTGGGTGGGGGAAGGGGCTCGCGAAGGGGTGCTAGGGATCTGCTTCTCGGCGGGGGGGAGGGGGGAGCTCATTGTCGTTTCTGGGTTAGTGTTTGTATTCTAGTTTTTTTTTATCCCCCTTTTCTCTTTATCTTTCTCTTTCTCTTTCACACTCACTTTCTCCCTCCTTCTCCTTCTCCTTCTCTTCCTCCTCTTCTTACTCTTCTTACTCTTCTTCCTCTTCCTCTTCCTCTTCCTCCTCTTCCTTTCTCCCCTTCTCCTCCTCCTTTCTCCCCTCCTCCTCCTCCTCCTCCTCCTCCTCCTCCTCCTCCTCCTCCTTTCTTCCCTCCTCCTCCTCCTCCCCTCCTCCTCCTCCTTTCTTCCCTCCTCCCCCGCCTCATCCTCCTCCTCCTCCTTTCTTCCCTCCTCCTCCTCCTCCTCCTCCTCCTCCTCCTCCTCCTCCTCCTCCTTTCTTCCCTCCTCCTCCTCCTCCCCTCCTCCTCCTCCTTTCTTCCCTCCTCCCCCGCCTCATCCTCCTCCTCCTCCTTTCTTCCCTCCTCCTCCTCCTCCTCCTCTTCCTCCTCCTCCTCCTCCTCCTCCTCCTCCTCCTCCTCCTCTTCCTCCTCTCCTCCTTCCTTCCTTCCTTCCTTCCCTCCCTCCTTCCCTCCTTCCCTCCTCCCTTTCCTCTCGTCGGGACCTCCCCGTGTGTCTGGCGTCGGCGACTTTGAATCCTTTGGTCGCAAAGGTGTTTATAAGCGGGCGTGCAGAAGCGCCGGGGATAAATGGGCGGCGCTGTGTTGTCCCTCCGGTGTCTATTAAGGCGGCCTCGAGGGCGTTTGTAGTCGAGGGCGGCACTCAGGGCGCCATCTCGCCTCCACTCAGGAGCGGTTTGATGTCGTGTTAAGAGGTAAGCCTTGCTCGGGCGTACTCCTTGCATCCGAAGGCGATTGCGAAACGCCTCGTTAGTTTTTTTTTTTTTTTTTTTTTTTTTTTTTTTTGTAGGTGGGGGAGGGGGGTCGGCTTGGTAGATGGATGTTTTATATATATATATATATATATAATTTTACAGAGCATTTATGAATTGTATTTTTGTGTTCTTGTTTATTCTTTTTACTCTTTCGGAGGGAGCTTTTTATCCCCCCTTTCTCTTTCTCTCTCTCTTTCTCTTTCACACTCACTTTCTCCCTCCTCCTCCTTCTCCTTCTCCTTCTCCTTCTCTTCCTCCTCTTCCTCCTGTTCATCCTCTTCTTACTCTTCCTCCTCTTCTTCCTCTTCTTCCTCTTCCTCCTCTTCCTCCTCTTCTTCCTCTTCTTCCTCTTCTTCCTCTTCTTCCTCTTCTTCCTCTTCTTCCTCTTCCTCCTATTCCTCCTCCTCCTCCTCTTCCTGAAAGTTCACAAGCTATTTTACAGCTGAGTTACACCGCACCGCTTCACATTGCCTTACATGTAATACTTTGAGCCATGTAATACCGAAGTGCAGAACGGTGCCCGAAAGGCCTCGCTCGCTAATGTCTCTGTCAAGTCTCTCTGTACATTCGTTACAAGGACACTGTACCTTTGTCTGCTTCTTCCCATGGGGCCTCTGTTTATGTAACTGGTTTAGTGTGATTCTTTTCTCTCCCGCTCTTGTCGATGAGGGAAATGGTAGGATTTTACGCCATTTAAACTCTCCTTTTTTTTTGTTTGTTTGTTTGTTTTCGCGAAGTAGGATTATCCTCGTCGGAAACAGCCTTGGGAAGAAGAGCAGGCGGAAAAAAACGCTTCGCATTATTGTTATTGTTGTGCTGTTTTCCTCTTTTTTTGATCCGGTGGTACAAAGGTTATTGTTACAGTGGCTAAAACTGTATAGAGCGGTTAAATAAAACACGGAGATTGCATATATAAGAGGATACATATAAGAGAGTGAAGGTGAAGGTGAGGGTGAGGGTAAGGGAGAGTGCGAGTATGAGTATGAGTATGAGTATTGAGTATTGAGTATTGAGTATTGAGTATTGAGTATTGAGTATTGAGTATTGAGTATTGAGTATTAGAGAGAGAGAGAGAGAGAGAGAGAGAGAGAGAGAGAGAGAGAGAGAGAGAGAGAGAGAGAGAGAGAGAGAGAGAGAGAGAGAGAGAGAGAGAGAGAGAGAGAGAGAGAGAGAGAGAGAGAGAGAGAGAGAGAGAGAGAGAGAGAGAGAGAGAGAGAGAGAGAGAGAGAGAGAGAGAAGTTCGCGTTTGTGCACAAATATTCCTTGTTTGCGTGTATATTTCTGTACACATTACACGAAAGTCTTCTACGAATGAGTAAACGTCGCTGGGCGAGGTAGATTGGGCGTGAAATACCAAAGAAAACCATAGAGTCTACAAAACGAATCTCGCTGTTGAGGAATGACTCAAAGGGAAGCCATGTATTCAGAATATAGTAGACTTATGGTGTAATATAATGTTAGCTGTTGACATAATCGCGCCGATTAACATAAACTTTCCAGGTGATACGTCATTAGACCCGAAAAAAAAAATCCATTCGTTCGCCTTACGATCACACCAACACGAACGGCGTCGGCGCTGGAGGTATTACGTCACGAACCGAAAACTGTTTCGTTGAGACTGCGATGCTCTCGTCTTCCCGTTCGAATCCCCGTTCGAATCTTGGACCGTTGGCAGGATTCGAACCCTTTTGTTCCCCTAATGGCAGTTCTTCGTTTCGTTTGAGGTGATAAACTGCAGGTATTCCAGTGATGACGATGATGATAGCGATGGCAATATTTACGGATCTTGGAATGATTAGTTATAATAATGATAACAGTAAGAATTGCAATATTATTGGTGATAATAACGTCTTTAGAAGAGTCATTGTTACCCTCAAATATAAATATACTAAAACATATATATATATAAATATATGTGTGTGTGTGTGTGTGTGTGTGTGTGTGTGTGTGTGTATGTGTGCGTGTGCATATGTGTGTCTCATTTAATAGAAACGGAGAATAGATAGGAAAATTGATAGGAAATTGTGGGGGTGTGCGGGCAGGGAACCTTATAGACTGCATTGTATTGATTAAAATCTAAAAAAAAGAAAGAAAAAACAAGAAAAAAAGATAATGCAAATATGGTTTCCTCGTATAAATTGGATTCTCGCTCAAAATTCCATCATTCAAGTAAACGCTGGTTATCCAGGTTGCTGGCGTGGGCGGCTGAAGGGAGAGAAAATTTGAAATATTGTCTGAAAACAAAAAACAAAAAACATGTGGATGGATGAATGAGTGAGTGAATGGATGGATGGATGGATGGATAGATGGATGGATGGATGGATGGATGGATGGAAGGATGGATGGTTGGATGGATGGATGGATGGATGGACAGATGGACGGATGGGTGAGTGAATGAGGGAGTTAGAGAGTGAGTGAGTAAATGAATGAATGGATGTGGATGTATGGATGAGTTTGTGAGATAGTGGATGAATGTGCATGGATGGATGGGTGAGTGAGTGAATGAAGGAGTGAAGGAGTGAGAGAGTGAGTGAGTGAGTGAGTGGTGGATGGATGGATGGATGGATGGAAGGATGGATAGATGGCTAGCTGGATGGATGGATGGATGGGTGGATGAATGGCTGGAAAGATAGATAGACAGATAGATAGATATATAGATAGATAGATATGTAGATAGATGAGCGAGTGAATAACAGTACGTGAGTCAGTATCAAGAAGCAACAGTGAATGAATGAAGGCGAGCTGAATGAATATTTGTGTATCTGCATGCATTTTTAATGAATGTATATATGACTACCATTTACTGCTAGTTTACTTTTGGTCAGGTTTCACTATTAAAGTATGAGCAAATATATTTAAGTACATGCCATTGTACGCAGCAATCGCTCAGCTGCTTTTGGGAATCAGTACATTAAGTGGTAATTTGTATGACAAATGGCTGTTGATAAATTTGGGTAAGTAGATAGTGTAGTTTACTTTCAAGAAGTGCAAAAGGCATTTTTAACTTCAATTATGCATACACGCGCTTGTCTGTAACACGCACTCGGTCTAGCTAAACGTGGATTCCAATTTCCGTAGAATTAAACGGTGTCTCGGCACTATATCGTCGATGTTGTTTTTCCCCTCTTTGGATTAGTCTCTTTGTCTTCTCTTCGCACACTTATAGGGAGATATGTGTACGGTTTGGTATTAGGAATGTGTATTTTGGCTCTTCGTGTATGTATGTGTTTATGCGTGCGCGTGCGGTATGTAGGTGTTGAGTGGGAAGGTGTTGTGGCTCGGGCAGTAGCAAGTGCGCGTGGCATCACCTGGCACTGTGCCCGCTGCCCACCTCCTGCCTCGCTCATACCACCCGGGGACCTCTCTCCCTCCCTGGGCCCGGAGGTGGCTGTCTGTGCCACCTCATTGTCTGTCTCACCGCGCTGTCTGTTTCATCACATCGCGCAGTCCCACCGCCTCTAATGATGGGTTTTTCGAATCAGCAGGATGTGCTGGGCGTCGGGCTTTCTTTGCTGAATTAGTACCGATTCACAACATACATTGGGTTCTCTCACGGTCACGTAACGCCTTGAAATGAGTTTGTGGACTGTGTTACAGCGCGTGACAGGTTCGCCAGGGTCTTGAGATCACTGCAGTATTCGCTTGACTAAAACTTCGACACACAAGATTTAGATGCGTTTTGAAAGGACTTCGGTAAAAAAAATAATTGCGGTCTTGTGCTACATTTAGGACGCTATGGGATCATCAGCATTGTTGTCTTCCTTTCCGCCTTTTTTCCCATTGAATGTTCACCTTTGCCTCTCTCTTCTCCAAGTTCTCGAGTTGCTTCATGTGCCGAAGTATGCCAACTTCTGCGTCTTTTCGTGCAATTAGCCGTTCCCTTCCGCCCGTTCTTCCGCCGTTGTTTTCTGTGGGCACGCATTACCCTCCGCTCGTTCTCAAAGCCTGTTCTTCTCTCCTCGCTCTCTCCTCGTCGGCGTTACGTAGCAGGTGCGTGAGGCCGGAGGAGAGGAGGCGGAGAGAGACCGGTTTCGAGCGGTCTGGCGAGCCGCCGCTCTCCCGAAGAGGATTTCCTCAAGCGATATCGTTCTTGCGTCGGTTCTTTTGTGTTCGGTAATGAAGCTTAGTTATCTCTTCTTTTTTAAAGTTTTTATTCTTCGCTATAAAAAGAGGAGGAATTAAATCATGTAGGACTAAACCTTTTCGAAAAAATTAAATCTGATGTAGTCATCTTCTACTCCGCCACACGCTCGGCATCTTTCAAAAGACCTTTTGTAAAGAGAGGTCAAAGCAAAACCAGAAAGTTACGGAGGGCAATTAAGCGCCGTCACCCATTTGCGTCTTTATCCCCCTCCCTGATCTCTCTCAGCATCCCCTTTTCCCCGCGAGAAAAGATTAAAGCATCTTCATCTCGAGGCCTTCATGTGTGAGAAATAAACCTCGGTACCCACAAGCAAGATGAATGGTTTGATCTTTAAAAGAAAGGATAAAGATCAGTCACTTTTTATTCCATCATTTTCGTTCCACACACTTAACTCGTTGCTAGTATTAATTTCCATTTGATGGATGACGTCACCTGTTGGTTGCAGAGCGGCGTGGAGGGCTCTCTGTTTCTCTCTTTCTCTTTCTTTTATTATTTATCCTGCTTTTACTCTCTCTCTCTCTGTCTGTCTGTCTGTCTGTCTGTCTGTCTGTCTGTCTGTCTGTCTCACTGCCTCTCTCTCTTTATCACTGCCTCTCTCTCTCTCTCTCTCTCTCTCTCTCTCTCTCTCTCTCTCTCTCTCTCTCTCTCTCTCTCTCTCTCTCTCTCTCTCTCTCTCTCTCTCTCTCTTTCTCTCTCTCTTTCTCAATCAGCTAGTGTGGCTGTTTTGTTTATCTGTTATTTATCCAATTATTTTTGGATCGCAGCCATGTCGTCGAAGGTATGACGGTAACAAGAAGCGGCGGGTCACGTAGATAAACCCACGTAGTTCTTTCGTCTTTCTTTCTGCATTCTTCTGTTCCTTTTAACGGAGGGATGGCAGGGGCAGTGACACTAGCGTCTTCTCTCTTCGCCGTGCTCTTTCCTCACAAAAGGGAGACGGGAAGACAGAGGAGGAGAGCAGGATAGGAAAACAAATTAGAGTAGGGATCGTGGAGCGTCGAGTGGCCATCCGAACACAGATTTATAACATCCCCGTCAGTATATTGCATACATGTCTCTTCTCTTCTCTTCTCTTCTGCCTCTGCCTCTGTCTCTGCCTCTGCCTCTGCCTCTCTCTCTCTCTCTCTCTCTCTCTCTCTCTCTCTCTCTCTCTCTCTCTCTCTCTCTCTCTCTCTCTCTCTCTCTCTCTCTCTCTCTCTCTCTCTCTCTCGCTCTCGCTCTCTCTCTCTCTCTAACTAATCTACTTTTCTACTCACTCTCATTCCGCGTATTCCCAGCAACTTTTGAGAGAGCGCTAAATCCTTGGTGTTATCCTTATACATTTTAATTTTCATTTTTTCCTCCTCCTCCTTCTCCTCCTCCCTCTCCTTATGTTTTTCCTCTCTCTTTCACTTTCTCTGTCTCAACCAATATTTTCTCTATGATTCTTCTTCGGATTTATTCCTTCCCGTTCCATTTATCTATATACGTCTATATTTACCGCTCCCTCCTCCTCCTCATTCTCCTCTTCTTCCTTTTCCCTCTCCTCCTCCCTTTTATCTTCTCTTCCTATTCCCCTTTTTAGCCTCTCTTCCTATCCCTCCTCCTGTTTTCATCTCTTCCTCTTCCTCCTCCTTTATTCCTCTCTTCCTCTTCCTCCCCCTGTTTAGCCTCTCTTCCCACCCCTTCTCTCCTCCACATCCTCTTCCTCCCCCAACCTCTCTCCCTCTCCGAGTCTCTCCCTCTCTGGATGAGCCATTACCAAGACGCATTACCAAGGCTGTGGTCTCCGGCGGCCATTGATTTCACTTCGTGTGATGTTTATATCGCGTGCGGCCGCGGAATGAGGAGAGAGGCCTTGCATTCCTGCTTTTTTGCTTTTTTTTTTTTTTGCTTTTTACCTTTTTGTTTTCTGTCCCTCTCCCCCTTTTTTTGCGCGTTTTATTTCAATTTTTTTTTAAATTATTATTATTCTGTCCGCGTATAGAAACTCCCTCTTTGGCGAGATGGCGCGATGCACTCCTGTGTTCTGCGAGAGCGTGCGGGGGAATCATCACAGGTAACTTAACGAGGTCCTGCGGAGAAAGGCTGTCGGGGCCGGTGCATTACGTGAAGTCTTTGTTAGATGCGCCGTGATTATTA
>NC_061845.1:28197183-28199731 GCF_019202785.1 Penaeus chinensis
ATGGGCGAGGCGTGGGAGGGGTAGGGGTAGGGGTAGGGGTAGGGGTAGGGGTAGGGGCAGGAGGTGAGGGGCAGAGTGGCGGGGGCGTCGAAGTCTTGGCAGGTCGTGTGGTCAAGAAAAATCTAGAAGGATTGCTGGGTGCTCTCTCTCTCTCTCTCTCTCTCTCTCTCTCTCTCTCTCTCTCTCTCTCTCTCTCTCTCTCTCAGACAGACAGACAGACAGACAGACAGACAGACAGACAGACAGACAGACAGACAGACAGACAGATAGACAGACCCAATAGATAGACCTTCAGTTCGGTAGAAAAGGTCACAGAGAACCTTAGCTCGAGGGAGAGTCGTGAGGGCCGAGCGCATCCAGGTCGCGTGGAGACAGGCTTTGTAAACACGAGGATCGGCGGCTTTTTAGTCCTGCCGCTACGCATTTCAGGGTGAATGGGGCGGGGGGGTGGGTGCGTGCGGATAAGGGGAGGAAGAGAAGGGTGGGATAACAAGGGTGTACGTGGGATGGGCGTGAGCGGAATGTAGGAGGGTTTGCGTGCGGGAAAGGGTGAGAAAAAGAATTTGGATATAGGGTGAAGGAAAAGAAAGAGAATGAAGGTGTGAAAGGGAATAAGGGTGATAGGGATATAGGGTGAAGGGAAAAAGGTAATAGGACATAGGGGGAAGTGCAAGGGGGAATAACAAGGGTGAGCGTAGGGTGTAGAGTGCAAGTGTGCCGTGATTTGACCGAGGATTGGAATGTCGATTGTCAGCGAATCTCCTCTCTTACGTGACCGGAAGAGTTGCGTAAGCGAGCTGCGTAACCAAAGTGTGAAACTAGATAAAGGTTCGAATTATATATTTTTTTAAAGTTATGATATATATTTTTTAAAGTTATGATATATTTTTTATCATTATTTATATTTTTTTCTTATTTTTTCTTGTTCTATTGTTTGGCATATGCGACTAAAGGGAATAGGTAAGGTTATTTGCGACAGACGCACTCAAAGAAAGTAGATCAATATCGATTTTGCGCTGAGGATGGAATGTGGAGGAAGAAAATATTGACTAAGGTTGTGAAGCGCATGACGAGTAAGTGGTCGTGAGTGAATTTGCGCAACGATGAACGAGGAAAAGATATGAGGATAAGATATGGTTTAGTGTAGTTGAGTGAGGGAGGAATGAGGGAGAGATGAGGATGGTGAGTAAGATGTGATGAGGGAGGTGAGTAAGATGGGGCGGGGGGGGGGGGGAGTGATTGAGAAGGGGACATCGTGAAGGGAGTGGCTCACGTGTGAAGTAAATGGGGTAGAGGCAAAGGTACGTCAGGGAGTGAGGTGACGGGGGGCGGGGAGGATGAGGGGAATTGGAGGGGGGGGAGGAAGGGGAGGGAAGTGAGGACAGGGAGAATGTGGGAGGAAGGAAGGATGGATGACGGAGGAAGGGAGGGGAAAGGTTTGATAAGGAAGGAGGAAAAAGAAAATAAAGGGAAGTAAAAAAGAGATGAGGAGGGAGAAAGGGAAGGACGAAGGGAGTGGATGGGAGGAGAGGGGAGGGAAGAATGAGGGGAGGTGATGTGAAGGGTGAGGGAAGCGTGAAGGGTGGCAGTGTGAGGCGGCCGTGAAGATGCAGGTGTGATAGTGTCGGGGGCGAGGTCGGGTGGTATCTTAGGTACCATCCAACACGCGGGCCAGGATATTATACATTTTGTTTGTGTCGTGGCCTTGCGTTGAGACATTACAAAGTTCCCCCCTCCCCTCCCCCCCATTCCCTTTGCCCTCTCCCCCATTCTCCCTTTCTCCTTCCGCCTCCCCTCCCATCCCCATCCTGAACCTCCCCCCCTCTCCCCCTCGACTCCCATACCATGCCCCCCCCTCTCCCCCTCCCATTTCTCTAAGCCCAACATCTAACTTTTAGGTATAGGAGAGTGTAAAGGGAGGATGGGAGTGGGAGGGAGGGAGGGAGGAAGGGTAGGGAGTGGTGATGGAAGAGAGAGGGAGTCAGGATAAATTCCCCTTATCTGCAAACAGAAATTGATATACTGTATTACACGTCTGTCTTGAGCAAGGCATCCCTCAAGGCATGAGTGAATTTACGGAGCAGAGGAACGCCATTATTTCATTATTATTTTTTTTCTACGTGCGTGTGCTTTGAGTTTGATATTTTGGCCGAGTTTGTATATTACGTTTTTTCTATTTTTATTTCATTTTTATTTTCATAATTTTGCCCATGATGGCGACATGGAGGGACGAAAGTAAAAGCATATAAATGGGACTTAAGCTTTATTCAGAAGACCGTGCAGCAGCGACCGCAAGCGAGACGTAGTTGCGAACGCGCAGGCACACGGAGGCAGGCGGGCACAGTGGCGTGGGCCGGCGGCGGGCGCGTGAGTCACACACCTGGCACGTGCGGAGGGAGGGAGGGGGGAGGGAGGGAGGGAGGGAGGAGGGAGGGAGGGAGGGAGGGAGGGAGGGAGGAGATGGAGGGAGGGAGGAGGAGGAGGGACAGAGAGGGACAGGGAGAAGGAGAGGAAAGAAAATGGCAGGCGGACAATAGTAGGTAGATAG
>NC_061845.1:28199831-28204831 GCF_019202785.1 Penaeus chinensis
GCTGCCGATGTGCTGACGGAGCCGCGAGGGCCGCCGAGCGTCAGCCACATCACCGCCGGGGTATGCGCGCTCGCACACAATTTCAAAAACATTATCATTCTTTTCGCCAGGAGAGGCTGTAAGGTGGTATTGCCCCACTTACACATATTCCGCCGTGAGAGGTTGTGATATGGGACGGACGGTATTTACTCTCCTGTCTTGATTTTCAGGAAAGAATGGTTGGATACTGATTATTTTGTTTGAGCTTGTGGGTCGTGGAGAATATGGTCTGAATTGTAGCCCTTGGATTTTTCTAAATCCTCCTCATTTCTCTCTCTCTCTCTCCTCTCTCATCTCTCTCTAAAATCTCTCTCTCTTCTCCTCATCTTCTCTCTCTCTCTCTCTTTCTCTCTCTCCTCTCTCTCTCTCTCTCTTGCGCCCTCTGTATCTCCTCTCTCTTCCCCCCCTCCCCCTCCTCCCTCCCTCCTCCCCTTTTCCCTTCCCTTCCCTCCCCCCTCCCTCCTTCCTCACTCCCTCCTCACTCCCTCCCCACTCCCTCCCTCATTCCTTCCCCCTTCTCTCTCCCTCTCTCTCTCTCGACCTTCTCGCAGCTTCGTGAAAACGGCCCTGTCTTGAGGAATTGATGAAAGGTTAAGAATGTCTGATGTCCGCCTGTTGGTTTCTGTTTTTGAGAGTCATTTTTTGGTGAAGTTGGCTTGTATTTGCTTTTCTTTTATGTTTTGTTTTGATCTTGTTCTTCTGTTGTTTGTCAAACTTGCTTGTTGAAAGGTTCTTGTGGAAGATCTGGCTAAGGTTCATATTGTATTAGATCTATGGGTTAGAGACTTATCATTTCGTTTTTTTTTTCTTGGGGGGGGGGGGGGGAGGGGCTGAACTTGAGAAAAACAAACTTAGTTGTTTTGTCTATAATGATTTTGACATGTTAACCCTTTTAAAATCTGCGGACAAAACAAGTCCCATTTCAAGTATGAATTCCTTTTCAAAAAATGTTTTTATCGGCTGAGATATTACCAGTCCTGATACTTCTATTACTTATGTGTCTCCTTTTTCTTGTTTTCATCGGAGTTGTTATTATCTTTGTCACCATTTAAGTACCTATAACCAAACGCTATAATGCTCATTCTTCCACGCTGAGGCAATTTCGGTCATTCTCTTTAATAAGATTTTGGGAAATGAATAGGGTGTAGTAATAAAATTTAAAAAAAGATTTTGAATATTTTGGGGATATGTTTGTTGAGGAAGGGTATGTGCGTTGAGCATGGGAGGAGATGGTGCCGTCGTGTTAAAGGTGGGGTTAGTGCCAGGCGCAGGGGGAGAGGTGGCACCGCTGCCAAAGGGTCACACGTAAGGGTTGCAGGAGGTTTTGGGCGATGGCGAAAGGGGAGGTTTGGGGGAAATGGCGATGGGGGGGGGGGTGAGGGGAGACTGGGGAGATTGGTCCCGGAGGGATTTTGTGGGTGAGGTAGAAGGGATTTTCCTCTCTCCTCTTTTCCTCTCTCTCTTTTTCTCACCTCTCACTTCTCCCCTTCTCTCTCTCCTCATCTCTCTCTCTCTCTCTCCCCAAAACTCTTTTCTCTCTCCACTTTCTCCCACCCTCCTCTCTCTTTTCCTCTTTTTTTTTCTCTCTCTCTCTCTCTCTCCTCTCCTCTCCTCCCCAACACTCTCTCCATCTCACCTCACTTCTCTCTCTCTCCTTTTTCTTTCTCTCCCCCTCTCACTTTTCTTTCTCTCTCCCTCTCCTCTCTCTCATCTTTCTCTCTCTCCCCCCTCTCTTTTGCCCCCCTCCTTCCCCCCTCCCCCCCACCCCCTTCCCCCTCTCCCCCCCAAACCCCTACACGTCACGAAACGTAACCCCCCTTTTTTCCTTTTTGCCCCCCCTCCCCCCCCCCCCGCAAAACCCCCCCCTTTTCCCGCACCCCCGTTTATTGACGCTCCTTGTCATTACTTTTTTTTCACCCTGCCCATTTCGGGAATTATTATGGCACTTCCTGTTTACGCTAAGGTCAGGGCGCGATCCTCCCTCGGCGCGATCTGGTCGTGGCTTCGCGCGGAAACGTCTCGGCGCTCTTCGTCGTCGCCTTCTGTCGCTCCCGCTGGCCCTCCGCGGCTACCTCGGGGCTCTTTGGCTGTCTCTCTGTTTCTCTGTTTCTCTGTTTCTCTCTCTCTCTCTCTCTCTCTTTCTCTTTCTCTTTCTCTTTCTCTTTCTCTTTCTCTTTCTCTCTCTCTCTCTCTCTCTCTCTCTCCTCTCTCTCTCTCTCTCTCTCTCTCTCTCTCTCTCTCTCTCTCTCTCTCTCTCTCTCTCTCTCCCTCTCTCTCCCCCCTCCCTCCCTCCCTCCCTCCCCCCCTCCCTCTGTCTGTCTGTCACACACACACACACACACACACACACACACACACACACACACACACACACACACACACACACACACACACACACACACACACACACACACACACACGTGCATACATGCAAGCCAACCGCTCCTTCTCCTTCTCCCGTTTTTATACCTCTAGAAATAAGTATATCCCTGTATTGACTTTATTTTTTGTCTGCTTATTTGTTTTTTGTCGAACAATAAAGGGGATTGATGGCACCGAGTCTTCGTAATCTTTTTCCTTATGCTTTTATCGACGTTTTTTATTCACTTTACTTTTTATTGCTCCCCTCTTCTCGTATATCACTTCCTTTTTTGTTTTTTAGTTATTCTATATGGTCGGTATTTTCTGCACGTAGTTATATTTGCAGTATATATCACATGTATAGCCTAGGATGGTTTGTTTACGTAGCTTTGTATAAACCGGTTCGTGTCATTTACAGCGTCCTTTTTTTTCTTTTTTTTTGGTTGAGTTGTCTTTTGTGTACGTAGATGCGTTGATGCTATTTAAGGCGGGTTTTTTTTTAGGTTTAATTGAGTTGTTCTGTGTTGGTTTATATTACTCTCTTCTAACTTACTTGCTTAAGACTCCTTCTGAATTCCTCGGTGAGAGTTTACGAAAGAGTCACAAGACAGATTCAACTCGGCGGCGAAGACACTTGTGCGTAAACAACTCTCTTAAATTCGCTCGTCTTAGGTGATTTTTTTTTTTTTCTCTTTTTTTCTCTTGGAAGTAAAATGATTTTTCCTTTCGCCTTTGGCTCGCAACCCCCCCCCCCCCCCCTTCAGGACGGTTGCTTCGCTCTCGCCCAAGGATTTTTCCGATATAAAAGTATCGGTGTGATACAGGAGCTCGTGAAACCTGTAATCGGGAGTAATTTTGTAATCTGCGTGGTGGGAGGGCTGTTATTTCCAAGATAATAATTATGCACCAAGGTTTACATGCATTAGCCTCGTCGCCGTCGTTTCTTATTAAGCGTCGCCGGCGCTCGTAAGTATGCATCGCGCTTTCTCGCCGTGCGGACGAACCCCGGGGCTGTGGGGCTGCGGCTGTGGGGCTATAGGGGGCTGAGGCTGTGGGGGCTGAGGCTGTGGGGGCTGCGGATGTGCTTACAGAGGCAAGCGCGCAAACCCGATTTTCAAAATCTCCTGCAGGAAGCCGAGGGAAGCCGAGCGGATGGCAAAGGAGCTCGCGGGAGGCGGCCCACCTGGCCTCGGGTTTGTTATGGTGGCAGTTTTGCCAAGACCTCCTCCCCGGGCAGCGCGCTCGCCCGGGGTGGGCAGGGGAGGGCGGCCAGGGTAGGGGAGCCGCACGCCCAGCAAAACAACAACTACCTATTATCTGCGAGCGTGTAGGAAACCGTGCCCCGTGCCATGCCCGGGCTAGGGCGGCCGTAGGGGCGTAACACACCCGCCCGTGCGCCCGCGAAAGCCGACCGTATGGGTGGAGGCGGCGAGGGCGCTGGGCCAGCCCGCGGGAGAGCCGTCATGATTTTAAATGCCATTTGAGTGCCAGATCTACAGGGACGCATTTCAAGTAGGACTAATGAGGGCCGCATGCCAATTTCGAGCGGAGGGAAACGGATCCCTGCGCAGGGGGACTGCAAGGGCGAAAATGGCCCGAGCGAGGCCGGCAGTAAGGATGAGTGAACTGGGTTACGTCACAGCGCGATAGATACAGACCAATGGTGAGGGAAGGGGTGAGCGGGCTGGAGGGCCTCGGCGAAGGAGGGCGGGGGAGGGAGGGAGGGAAAGGGGGATAAACAGGATGGAGAGAACCCCAAATTGGGTATGGGAAGGATGGAAAAAGTGAGGGAAAGAGGAAGGTGAGGGGAGGAAGGAAGGTGTAATGGTCTATCGAAGGAGGAGGGGAGGATAATGCACTTAATAAGGGCGCGCGAGAGAGAGGGAGAAAAAAACATGACGGAAAGGGTAAGGCGAGGGGGAGGGATGGGAAGGGGGCGGGAGGGGGGAGGGGGGAGGGGGGTCAGAAGGGGATACGCTAAGGAAAGGGAAGATATGTTTTTCGTTTGGAATTCCTGAATTTAGATAGAGGAAGGACACAAAGCGGAAGTCCGGTGACATGATGTTAGTCGGTGGGTATCAGAAAAAAAAGGACTGTATGCGTGTCTTTGATAGCCACAGTGACAGACACGGAGCTGTGCCCGATAGACTAATAGACAGACACAGACTAAGCCTCTCCGTACGCACTCAATGGAACGTACTCTTCCGCGGGGCCATCAAAGGCAAAAACCTCTCGGATTCTCGAAGCCACGGTGGCAGACGCCAGCCGGTGCCCCACAGACTCGGACAAAGGGTGGCACCGCACAGACAGATAGACAGGCAGACAGACAGACAGGCACAGCCCACCACCAGACGTTCACGTTATATACACAGGAGTGAGCCATCACGGGCGCCCGGCTGCCACGTGCAGGATAAACACGCACCAGCCTCCCCCTCCCCCCTCCTCTCACCCCCTCCTGTCCCCCCCTCCTGTCCCTCTGCTGGGCTCTTACCCCCATCCTTCCGGCGACCTTCACCCTTCACTCTTCATCTTGATTTTTTCCCCTCTGTCCCGGGCTGTCTGTTTGCCTGTGCGTTTGTCTGTGTCTCCCTCTCCCTCTC
>NC_061845.1:28207331-28209831 GCF_019202785.1 Penaeus chinensis
TTATAAATTTATCTATTTATTTGTTTTGATTTTTTTTTAAACAGTGATATCTACATTCATGAAATAATAAATAATAGCGAGGATAATCTAAATAATGATAATGGTAATGATAATGATAATGATAACGACAGCAAGAGTCATTAAAGTTGCCATCCAACCCTGCGAATTATAACCACGATTCGCCATTCAGTCAATAATTACAGTGAGTCATGTCAGTCAAGAATTATCAACAGTAATTGATAATAGTGATAATTAGTGATCATATTAATCGGTGATAATGATAATAATTGATAATGAGGGGGATTAAAGTGATAATAGTTGATAACTAATTGATAATAGTGATGATTAGTAAGAATAATAATGAATGATGAGAATGCTTTCATGATGAGACGAGGATGTCACCGCGCCGACCGACATCGCCAACGCCATTCACGCTGACATCGAGGTGGGCGAAAAAGGGCGTTTGAAATTCGGCAGATGAAAGGGGCGGAGGGAAGTCGCACGCCCAAAGCGCACGGACACAAAAGGGAAGAGGGCGGGCGGCGTGGGACGAACACGTGCGCGAGGGTTTACATTGTATGGGGGGGACGGACTCTAGAAGGGGAGGGGAGAGGGGGAGGAAGTGGAGGGAGGTGGGGGAGGGGGAAGAAGTGGAAGGAAGGGGAGAGGAAGGGGGGAGGGGGAAGAAGTGGAGGGAAGGGGGGAGAGGGGAGGAAGTGGAGGGAGGTGGGGGAGGGGCAGGAAGTGGAGGGAGGGAGAGGGGAGAGGGAAGGAAGTGGAGGGAAGGGAGAGAGAAGGGAGGAGGGGAGGGGAGAGAGAGGGGGAGAGGGAAGGGAGGGGGAAGAAGTGGAGGGAGGTGGAGAAGGAGAGGAAATGGACGTAGGGAGAGGGAGAGGGTAAGGGAGTAGGGCTGATAGAATGGAAGGGAAGAATGAGGGATAGGGAGAGAGGAAGGAGGAAGGGAGAGAGGGGAAGAGGTAGGGTCATAAGGGGAGGAAGGGAGAGGAGGAGAAAGGGGAAAGAAGGGAAGGGGAAGGGAACAGGTGAAGGGGGAGGGACGGAGAGGGGAAGGGAATGGAAAGGGAAAGGAAAGGGAAGGTAGATAAGGAAGGGTTGATTAGAAGAAAGGAGAATGTTAAGGATGACTGAGGAAAGAAGAATGAAACCAGAGAAGGGAAGAGAGGGAAGAGGAGAATATAAGAATAAGCGGACGGTAGGAAGAAAGGAAAGGAGAAGGGGGAAGAGAAAGAGAAGGCAATGATAAAGATAAGGGTAAATGTAGAGAGAGAGAGAGTGAGAGAGAGAGAGAGAGAGAGAGAGAGAGAGAGAGAGAGAGAGAGAGAGAGAGAGAGAGAGAGAGAGAGAGAGAGAGAGAGAGAGAGAGAGAGAAGCTTAGAAAACAGAATGGAAAATCTCGCATCGCCTTCGGACAATACGAATTGCGTGTGCGTGGCGGGCGGGCGGGGGCGTAGGAGGGGAGGAGGGGGGGTAGGAGGGGGGACAGGCAAGGTATATAGCTACGTGAGCGTCCTCAGGCGGCGGGGATCTCCGCGCCCCGAGTCGGCTGTAGGAGCGGAGGAAAGCATTAAAGGATCCTTCTCCATCTTGCCCCCCTCCACCCCCCCTATACTATCTCCCCCTCCCCTCTCCCCCCACTATACTTTCTTCTTTTCCCCTCTTTCCCCCTCGCCATCCCCTCCACCCTTTCCCCCTCCGCTTTCGCCATTGTGCTTTGTCTTTCAATCTCAACCCCCTCTGCGATCCCCTCCATCCCTTTTCCCCTCTCCCCCCTCCCCCCACCATACCTCCTTCTTTCTCCCTCCCCCTACCATCCCCATCATCTTTCCCCCCTCCTTCCTCCCCTCCAGCTTCCATCTTTCTTCCTCCACCCTGCTACCCCCTCCATTCCCTTACCCCCTATTTCCTCCACTTCCTCCCTCCCCCTCCTTCCCATTACCCCCTCCTTCCCACTACCCCCCTTTCCCACTACCCCCCCTTCCCACTACCCCCCTCCTTCCCACTACCCCCTCCTTCCCACTACCCACCCTTTCCCTCCTTCCCATTACCCCCTCCTTCCTCCCCCTCCTTTCCTATACCTTCTCCGTCTTTCACTCCTTGCTTCCGTCTGTTTCCCTCGCCACTCCCTCCAGCCCTATTTCCTTCCTCCCTCCCGCATCTCTCCATCTTCCCCCCCCCCCACCCCCACTCCTTCCAGCATCTCTCCAGATCTTTATTCAAACTCCCGAGGCTTAGAAAATTGAATAATGGATTTCATTTTCTTCCCCATTCGTGATTTTGACGTGTTCTTGTACCAGTTGTTTATTTATATGGGTAGTGTGTGTTATTCATGTTCTTCATCGTCATCATTATCTTCAACATCATCACTATCATCATCGTTTTCAACATCATCATTATCATCATCATTATCTTTATCATTCATCACCTTTCATCATCACCACTATCATCATCACCACCATCATCATCATCACATTATCATTAA
>NC_061845.1:28214831-28227331 GCF_019202785.1 Penaeus chinensis
TCTTCCCCTCAGATCGTGCCCTCCCCGCCTGACACAATGGCTGGGTCAATACAACAGCAATTTTCATTATTATCTCACACCTTGGACGGCGCCGTGTACTTGCCTCGGTCGTCAGGAAAACTTTCGCTCATTCTTTCATGGCGAGGCCGCTCCGTGACTCCCCTGTCGCTCCTTCTCTTTCTCTCTCTTTTTTTATTTCTTTTTCTTTCTTTCTTTCTTTCTTCCCTCTCTCTCTTCCCTCTCTCTCTTCCCTTTCTCTCTCTCTCTCTCTCTCTCTCTCTCTCTCTCTCTCTCTCTCTCTCTCTCTCTCTCTCTCTCTCTCTCTCTCTCTCTCTCTCTCTCTCTCTCTCTCTCTCAGTTCACATCATCCTGTACTTTCTTAATTTGTTAAGCGATGCAGCGTCAGACCAAACTAACGACCGTAGTTACGTACGCGCAACTCCAGCCATAGATTCGGGAAACGTGCAAAATGTATCGAGGTAAATCTGGTTTATCGCTGCGGCGGCCATAACTCGGCGAGAGCGCACCACCCAACAGCCGCGTCCGTTCAGCCCGCCCATCCATTTCCTCGGATGGGCGGCGGTCGCGGGCGTCGCGGCGTCCATCAGGTGTGCCTCGGGGTGATTAGCGTCGCGGGAAACAGGTCCTTCTTCAGCCGTGTTTCATCTCGTGGCGTTCTCCTGTCCCGCCGCCGTCGCCGCCTGCCTCGTGAATCTCCCGGCAGGAGACGGCGTAATGCGTGGCGGTTGTAGGTCACGCCGCTACCCTTCGTCGCCGTCCGGGCTGACCCAGGGTTTGATCTTTTTTCTTTATTTGTTTATTTTTGTTTTTTGTTTTTTATATTATTTTATTTGTTTTTCTTATTTTTGTTTTTGTTTTGGTATATGTATTTTTGTTTATTCTTTGCGCGGGGTCAGAGGGCGTGGGAGGGGTGGGTGGGGTGGGTGGAGGGGGCAGGAGATGCAAGAGAGCCGCAGGTGCGCTATCTCGGGATGGGCGGCTGATGGATGTGGGTGGGCGTGAGGGCGGTGGGAGAGGAAGAGGAGAGGGGGGGAGAGAAGGGAGAGGGAGAGAGGGGAAGGAGGGAATGAAGGAGGAAGGTAAGGAGGGAAGGAAGGTAGGGAGGGAGGAAGGAAGGGAGGGAGGAAGGAAGGGAGGGAAGGAGGGAGGGAGGGAGGGAAGGAGGGAGGGAGGAAGGAAGGAAGGAAGGAAGAATGGGAGGAAGGAAGGAAGGAAGGAAGGAAGGAAGGAAGGAAGGAAGGAAGGAAGGAAGGAAGGAAGGGGAAGGAATGAAAGGAGGGAGGGAGGGAAGGGAGGAAACTGGAGCCCGCTGTCGATATTCCGATTATGACGAACGGGAGAAAAGTGCCTCCAGTGTGGCGGCTGGGAGGACGGAAGGACAAATAGTGCCATTCTTCCGCTTCCGCGTGGCACTCCCGATGCCCCTTGGAGTGCCGCCGCTTTTTGCTTACACCTCTTGAAAGTTAACTGTTGTGGAAACGGGGAGCATCTGCGTCGGTCTGTCTGTGTCGGATTTTTTTTTCACTTTTTGAGTATTACTTGGTAGTCTGTATCTGTCTATTTATATCAATCGAACGGTCTCGCCAAATATTTATTTATTTATCTGTTTATCTGACTGTTTGGCAGTCACTGTTATTTGTCTATCCATTTACTATGTCTGTCCATCTGTCTGTCTATCGTCCATCGTCTATCTATCTCTCTATCTATCTATCTATCTATCTATCTATCTATCTATCTATATCCCTATATATATTTACGATCTGCCTCAAGTCTAGGGAACGAGGGAAGGAGGGGGAGGGAGGGGGGGGAGATATAGAGAGAGAGCAAGGACGAAGACCCAGAAGATTGAAAGAGTAAGGAAAAAGAGAGAAAAAAAACAATGTTCAGCATCTCATTACACGCGATAGCTCCTCGAACACTTCAGACGAACAGATAATCTTAAAAGACGAGGAGAGAAGAAGGTGAAGAAAATTGACGTAGTAGCCTATAAGAGGAGATGCTTTTGCGAACTATCTAGCGGGAGGAGGCGACGTCAGCAAAGGGGGGGAGGTAATGGGGTGGGGGAGGATGGGGTTTGGGAGATAGGGGGTAATAGGGAAGGGGAGGATGGGGTTTGGGAGAGAGGGGGTAGTAGGGTAGAGGGGGGGAGGTGTGGTGGGGAAGAGAGGGGGTAATGGGGAGTGGGGAAATGGGGGGGAAATGTAGGAGGGGGAGGAGGAGGTCCTTGCCATTCTTTGCGCTCACCTTCCCGTCGAGAGCCCGTTATAACACTCGGGTTGCTCACACGGATTTTCTGAGAGCGCTCGGGTTTCTCAGGCGCTCCTCGTCGGCATCGATAACACTCAGGATTGCCCTCCCCCTCCCCCCTTCTATCCCTTTCCTTCTCGTCTCTGTCCCCCTTCCACGTCCCCATGCCCTCCACTTTATTCTGCCCTTCCCCCCTCCTCAGTCTTCTTCCATTCCTCCTCCTCCCTCTTTCTTCCATTCCTCCTACTCCATCTTTCTTCCCTCACCCCTCCTCCTTGTTTCGTCTCTCACCCCTCCTCCCTCTTTCTTCCAGCCCCCTTCCTCTCTCATTCTTCCATTCCCCCTCCTCCCTCGTTTTGCTTTCTGGCATCATCTCCTACACCTACTGACCCTCCTCCCCTTTTTTTTTATCCTTCCTCATTTCTTCCTCTATTCTCCTCTGTTTTCTTCTCCATCCGCCTATCCTCCAAACCCCTCTCTTTCCCGTTTCTCCTTTCCTCCATTCTTCCATTCCACCATTCCCTTCTTCATCACCTTCTCCTTGCCTCCTAACCTCATGTCCCCTTCTCTTCTCTTCCTTTCCCCATTCCCCTCCCCTCCCCTTCCACTTTCTCCTTCTTCTTCTCCCCCCACCCACCCTTTCCCCCTTCCATTCCCCTTCCTTCCTACCCCCTTTCCCTTCACTCCTCCCCTTTCCACCCCCTCCCACTCTCCCCACACCCCACCTATTCCCCTTCCCCTACTTCCACCCCACCTTAGTAGCGTACTTGCAAGACACGTCCATAGCCAAGCAGGCAGACTACGAGGAGGAGGAGGAGGAGGAGGAGGAGGAGGAGGAGGAGGAGGAGGAGGAGGAGGAGGAGGAGGAGGAGGAGGGGAGGAGGAGGAGGAGGAGATGGAGGAGGATGGGGGGAAGAGATGGAGGGAGGAGATGGAGGAGGATGGGGTGGGGAGATGGAGGAGGATGGGGGGAAGAGATGAGGGAGGAGATGGAGGGAGGAGATGGAGGGAGGAGATGGAGGGAGGAGATGGAGGAGGAGATGGAGGGAGGAGATGGAGGGAGAAAATGGAGGGAGGGGAATGGAGGGAGGAGATGGAGGAGGAGATGGAGGGAGGATATGGAGGGAGGTAGGGTGGTGCATGGTGTCGTCGATGGCGTCTCGCAGTAGTTCGCGTAGTCTCCTCTTCTTCCGTCTTTTCTTCTCGTGGCTTCGGTCTTTTCTTCTGCTTGTCTTCTTCTTTTTTCTTCGTCTTCTTCTGCTTACTTCTGCTTCTTCTTCTTCTATTTTTTTTTCTTTTTCTTCATTGTTTATTGCCATCTCCTCTTCTTGTTCTTTCCTCATTTTCTTCACTTCTTTATCCCTTTTTCCCTTTTTTCTTTTTCCTTCACTCTCCCTTTTTTTTTGCTTTTTCCTTTTTTTCCACCCGCTCCGCCTCCATAACCCGTCAACCCCAAATTCCCACCACCTTATGCCATCGGGCCTTCCAACACCTTTCCGACCTAAAATGACAAATGCTTGTGCTTGACCCTTTGTGTTAGTGCGCGTTTGATCTGCGCTCTCTCAAACAAAAGACAACCGAAAAGACATGCATGCATATAATGTAAGCGGCACATCTGTAAACATGAATACGTACACAAAATAAAAACAACTCTTCTTGCATAATACATAAGTATTTCGGGGTGGATGCGTTTTATGTGAAGACTGATAAAGACACAAATTAATTTATCTCTCGTGTTTCAATGTGTTTTTTTGTGAGGTTTCAAAACTTGTTTGTAACATGATGTAGTAGATTGCGGTGATATCTTTTGTGTTCGTTTTGTGCACTTATTAGATTTGTTAATTAATGTGCCAATTCATATGAAATATTGTTTTTTCATTGATTTTGATGTTGTCATTGTAATTATTATTTTTTGTTGTAGGTATTGTTGTTGTTATTTTTTTGTTTGGTTAATGTAGTTATTGTTATTATTATTATTGTTATTATTGTTATTATTACTATTGTTATTATTATTGTTGTTGTTATTATTATTACTATTATTATTATTATTATTATTATTATCATTATTATTATTTTATTGTTTTATTACTATTATTGTTGTTGTTATTTCCAATATTATTATTGTTATTATTTATTATTATTATTATTATTATTATTATTATTATTATTATTATTATTATTATTATTATTATTACTACTACTACTACTACTACTATTATATCCATTTCAGTATATGTAGGGGGAGAGTACCTCTCTGCGGTTGAAATTCGACACAAAAAAATCGCTGTGTTGGGTAAAGACAGCTTCCTCCCCTGCCCTCCCCTGCCCTCCCCTCCCCTCCCATCTGCTCCCCTTCCACTCCCCCCCCCCCCCCCTCGCCGGCCGTGTGTGCAGGCAGATTATAGCGTCAGGTCGCCAGCCTTTGTACTCTGCTGCAGCAAATTACAGTAATGGAAAGGGAACATCTTTCATCTCTTATTGTGATGGCTATTATTGGCCGTGAAGGAACACCTGGGCTCTCTCGGTCGGGCCGCGGGCTAGGACTTATTTGCAAGGAGCTTCTGTAAGGCTGTCTGTCTTTCGAAGTGTTTCTCTGTCTCGCACTTTCTGTTTATGTCTCTCTTTCTCTTCCCTGCTCTTTCTCTGTTTCACGTTCTCTTTCTATTTCTCTGATTCCCCTCTCTCCTCCTCTTCCTTTCCCTCCTTTTCTCATTCCAATTCCTTGTCTCCCTCCCTCCTTTTCCCTCCCTCCTCCACCGGAAGTGGAGATCACGTGAGGTGCAATCACGCAGCCAGCGGGCGGCAAGGAGGTGCCTCGGAGTGCCAGGCACGAGACGGCTGTAGGCGGCACTTCATCAGGAGGATCGTGGCACTCAGCGCGCGAGCGTGTGACGCATGGCACCCCAGCGGGCCACAACGCCGCCGCCGCTTTTGATATCGCCGCGTTGTAAAAACCCCCCCGTTATTGGGGAAACAAAGGCTTGCTGGAACGGGGCGCGTTAAGCACGGGGCGGGCGGGGCCAGCCTCTTGCGGGAGCGGCGGGCGATGGCGAATTCTGCTTTCATGTGGGGTGGGCAATTAGGCCGGATTTAAACGGAAAAAAATTTTTTTAGTAGGAGCCCCAATCCCCCCACCCCTAGGGGGAAAAACCCGGGTGGAAAAATTAGAAAATTATGAACCCTGAAACCCTAAAACCCAAAATAATAATCCCCCTTCCCTTGGGGCCCGCGGGCCGGGCGCAGCCGGTTCCGGAGGGTGGCCCCGGGTTTTACTCTCTTCAAAAGTGGCCCCCTTCCCCTTTCTTTTCCCCCTTTTTTTTCCCCTGAACTCTCCCCTACCTGCTCCCTGCTTCTTTACCCCTTGTGTTGTTCCATGAGGGTGGAGTGAAAAGGGTGAGGGAAAGCGAAAGGGGGCGCAAGTAAAAAAAGGAACAAGGGAAGGGGAAAACAAAGGCCGTTTTTCAGCCACCCCTCCCCCTGTTCGGGGGGTGGAAAGAAATAAAGGGAAGGGGAGGGAGATGGGGATTCAAAAAAAGAGAGGAGAAAGATTTATAGGAAAAGGTGGAAAAATACCCACTCGCTTGCCCACTCCTGCAACCCTGGAAACCCCACCCCCCCCCTTCTCCTCGTCCCCACCCCCCCCTTCCCCTCTCCCTACCCCCCCCCCCCTTCCCCCCCTTTAAACCTTTGGGCCTTGCCTTGCTCCCCCTTTTTCCCTTCCCTTCCCTTCCCTTCCCTTCCCTTCCCTTCCCCTCCCTTCCCCTTTCCTCCCCTCCGTTTTTCTCTGTTAGGGCTGTCAGCTCCTGTTATGACGTCATTTCAGCTCTCTTCACTTAATTTAGAATGCTTCCTTCTCTCCTCCTCTCCCCTCTCTCTCTCCTCTCTCCCCCTCTCTCTCATCTCCCCTCTTCACTCTCTCTCTTTTCTCTCTCTCTCTCCTCTCTCTCTCCCCCCCCCCCCCCTCCCCCTCCCCTCCCTCTCCCTCTCCTGAGTTAATAGAGAGTGAAAAGAGAGACTGAGTATTTGTAAAGCGTAAAGACGGGGGCAAATCACGGGTCAACAAAAGCCAAAACCTTTTGTTAACGGAACTGCCTTCGTAACTCTCGGTGAGGGAAAACGAAAACCCGGAACCCCAACGCTTTCCCCCACTCGCCTTTTTTATCTCTCCCCCCTCCCAAGATTGTATAAAAAAGGAGACAGAGAGGGAGAGAGAAGAGGGAGGGAGGGAGGGATGGAGGGAAAAGGGGGAGAAGGGAGAAAGGGAGAAGGATAGGGGAGAGAGGGAAGAGAGAGGAGAGAGAGAGAGAGAGAGAGGGGGAAGAGAGGAGAGAGAGAAAAGAGAGAAAGAGGAGAGAGAGAGAGAGAATAGAGATAGAGGACAAAAGAGACAGAGCCCAGAAAGAGGCCCGAAAAAGCTAAAAAAAATTTTCCAACCGGATAAGGTTGGCGCTGTTTTTAAGCTCCTCTAAAGCTTTGTTTAACAATTTATTATTTTTTATTTATTTTTGGTGGGGGGGGACGAGAGACAAAAAAAGAAAAATATGAATATAAGATGATACGGAGAGAAAATAAGAAAGAGAGAAGTTAAGAAAGTGGAAATAGGAAGGAGAGAAGATAAGAAAGAGAAATGATAAGAAAAAGAGAGAAGATAAGAAGATGTATACAAGATTGTTACATAATTTGTAAGAGTAGAATTGTACAGGACCCCTTTAGGGGGGGGGGCCCTAGAGGTGGGGTGGGGTCGGGGTGTGGGTTATCTAGAAAATAAAGAAAACGAGGCGAAAAGAAAAAATGAAATAAAAGAAAGGGTGTCTTAAAATCAAGATGAACTTTAATAAAAAACGTTTCCCCGGGGTTTGACCGGAAAAACAGGAGGGAGGGTGGGGGGGGGGAAGGGGAAGGGGGTTTGAAGGGGAGTATATGGGGGGGGGGGGGAGGGTTAATAAAAATGACCTGGAATTTATTTAAGGGTGTTTAGAGATAAAGGGAAGAATGGGCGAGAGATGGAATTTGTTGAAGGGTTTTTAGAGATAATGGGCGCGAAAAAAGGGGCGAAGAATGGGCGGGGGAAAGGAAAAAAGGCGAAGGGAAAAAAATGGGACCGACGCGGGGGAAGGATGGCCGCTGAACACTGATCACTCTCCTATTTTAGAGGGAAGGGGCAAGGGAAAAAGGGGAAAGGGGGAAAAGGGGAGGGAGGGGAGGGATGGGAAAGGAAGGGGGGCAGCGAGGGGGGAAAGGGGGAAAAGGGGAGGAGGAGAGAGAATGAGGGAAGGGGGGGAGGGAGAAGAGAGAGGGGGGGGAAAAGGGGGAAAAAGGGGGAAAAAAGTGAGGAGAGAAGAAAGAAGGGAAAGGAAGGGCAAACGGGGGGAAAGGGGGGGAAGGGAGGGGGGAGGGAGGGGGGGCGAGCGACAAAGGAAAGGTATAAAAGGAAAGGTAAGCGAGGAAGGGAAAGGGGAAAAGGAGGAAGAGAGAAATGGGGAAAAAAAAGGCGAAAGAGAATGAAAGAGACGCACAAAAGGGGAAAGGAAATTTGGCAAGAAAAACTGAATTGATCACAATTCCAAAAAAAATTAAAAGCTCAGCGGGGACAGAGATTTTTAAACAAAGCAGAGATTTCGCTTATTAGATGCATATTTCCTCAGTTCTTTTTTTTTTTTTTTTTTTTTTTTTTTTTTTTTTTTTTTGAATGTGTAAAAAAATGGCCCAAGAAGAAAACGGAAACGTAGGTCGTAGACAACAGGTCGTGTGAAAATTAAGGAGAGATACGAGAAAAAAAAACAAAAAGATTAGCGAGAGGAGAAAGTCAAAAACGTTTTAATGCCTCGGGAATAGAATAAAGGTGAGGCGATAAAGATGGGAGAGAGAGAACAGAGGCAGAAACAACAAAACAGACAACAAACAGACAGACCGACAGACAGACAGACAGACAACAGACAGACAGACAGACAGGCAGCAGACAGACACACAAACACAGACACACACACAACGACAGACAGACAGACAGACAGACAGACATCAGACAAAACAGACCCGAAGACAAGACATCAGTCGTCCTCTCCCCATCTCTCTCTTACCTCCTTCACTCTCTCCTCTCTCTCTTAATTTATATATAAATATATATATATATAAATATATTAATTTATTTATTTATTTCTTTCTCTTTTCTTCCTTTTTATCTCTTCCTTTCTTTTCTTTCTTTGTTTCTTTTTCCCTCTCTTTCTCTTTTTTTTTCTTTTTTTTTCTTTCTTCTTTTTTTTTCCCTTCCCTTTTTTTTCCCTTCTTTTTCTCTTTTTTTCCTCTTTTCTTTTCCTCTTTCTCATTTCTTTCTCTTTCTCTCGGGAGGACAGAACTGAGAATAGAAAAGCAGAAAGAAAGAACAAAAAAACAGAGACGTTTCCTAACAAATGTTTGGGGAATGCCCCAAAGGTTTGAAAATATGCAATTCAAATACTGAGGTTATTGGACAGAAACTGCGCAACTACAAATGACTTTTGTGCTGTATAAAAAAAGGTTTAATAAGAAAGAACAAAGGAATGCAAGGAAAAAAAGGAAGAATAGAAGAGGAGAGAAGAGAAGAAAGAAGAGAGAGGGAGAGAGAAAAGAAGAGAGGGGAGAGAGAGAGAGAGAGAGAGAGAGGTAGGAAAGGGGAAATAAATAGGAATAAGGGGGGAAGGGGAGAGGGGTGAAGTAAGTAGTAGTTTCTAGAATCTTCGAGAAGTAAAGCTGACTTTCTTGTTATAAATTATGTCCAGCTTTTTCACCTTTTTTTGAAGTTTTAAGCTTCGGTTTACCTCCGGCACCATCTTTTTTTATTTTTTATTTTTTTCTAAATTTGATTTGCTGGAGTTTACATCGTCTGCTTTCGAGCTTGCATTTATTTCGAGTCAACCTTTGTTATTTCGTTTTCTTTCGGTTTTTATTTTTATTAAAGATCCTGTCTTACATATTTCAACACATTTCTTTTTCACATCACTGACATCGCCGTTTTCGTTTTCAAAGACTTATTAGAGTTTACTTTTTTAGTGAATTTATTTTCTTTGATAAGCACTTTTCGTTCGTTTTTTTTATTAATTTACTTATCTGTTTTTTCCCAAGATGTAAATATTTTCTCTCTCATATTTGCTAGATAATTATATTTTAACCTAGATATTAACTTTAATATTGCCTAGATTATTATGTTTTTGCTTCTTATTAATGCACCTCAAGATGGTTCATTTCTGCGCACAGATAGTTTTAATCGAATTAACTGCGCCGGACATTCAATATTGGGAGTTTGTGGAAACAAGTGCATCGATTCCTGTTCATATTGTTATTTATAAAATTTCGTAATTTATGTTCTTCAGAAGTTTCTACCCCGCTGTCTCCTCTCTGTCTCCTCTCCCCGCTTCGCACTCCCCACTTCGCGTTGTCTTCTCCTTTCGTCCCTCCTCCCCACTTCGCTTTGTCCACTCCTGTCTTCCCACTTCCGCTCTCCATTACCCTTTTCTCTTCCTACTCTCCGTCCCTCTTTCGCCACTCCCCTATTACCACCCCGCTCTCCCCACTCTCCACTCCCCGCTCCCCTCCCCTCCTACCTGCTTGCATTTCTCCCTGTGATGTCGCCACACAAAACCAACTTTTCCGTATTCAAGGAGAAAAAGAGAGAGAAAAAAATATATCCCTTTCTCTCTATTTTTTTTCTTTCTTTTTTTGCACCATAAGCAGCGGCCAAATCGCAAGACCATTTAAGAAAATCGGGGGGGGGGGGGGGGTAGAGAAGCCCCAGAGAGCGGCTCAATTAACGTGGTTGGTCTCAGAGGGAGCATTACAGTGTGTGCGAGGTTGTTTATTCAGAGGAGTCAGTAATGGAGGGGGGAGGGGGGAGGAGGGTGGGGGGTAGAGGGAGAAGTAGGGAGGAGAAGGGAGTAGGGGGAGGGGAGAGGGAGTAGGAGAGGGGATAAGGCAAAAAAGGGAGGAGGCGACGAGGGTTAGACAAGGGGAGAAGGTTAGGGAGAGGTGAGGACAAGGCCGTTTCCCCTCAAGGCGATGCGCTGCGGCCGACCCTCTCTACACGCCCGCGCCGCTCGTGCTGACGGGAGGCGTCATGACGAACACGTGTGGGCGGGTGGGCGAATTGGGGGGTGGGCGGCGGGCGGCGGGAGGAGCTAAAGCGTTTGGTTCTGAAGAAGATGAGGTTTCATTCATCGTTGTAATTGTCAGTATCAAGTGATGATACTTTGAATGTTAGTTTTACTGTTATTGTTGTCACTAGTAGTAGTAGTATTATCATCACTGTTACTTTTGTTGTTTCTGTTGCTAATAGTTTTATTTTTGCTATTGCTATTATTATTACTATTACTCTGTCACTATTACTGTTGAAATAACTACTGCTGGGTCTTCTACTACTACTCCTACTACTACTGCTACTACATTTAGTGCTAGTGCTATTGTTCCTGCTACTGCAATTCTACTACTGTTAATTTTCCTGCTACTTACCTGCATGTGTGTGTGTGTGTGTGTGTGTGTGTGTGTGTGTGTGTGTGTGTGTGTGTGTTAGTAATATTAGGTAGGGTCTTTCTTAGGCTAAAGCAAGGTAACGAAGTGCGATCTCTCCACCCGCAGCTGAGAAATCCTATTAACGACATCCTATCCGTCAGTTTAAAAAATCCTTCCGGACCCTCAGAATCGCTCCGTATTTTGTTAGCTAAAAAAAATCTCCATAAATAATGAAGGCTTAGAGTGGGCCGTAGTTTGTGTTTACTCAGGTAGTGCGGTGAGAGCTAAGGAGGGGGAGGAGGGGGGGGGGGAGGCGGCTTAGGCTGGGCGTCAGACCAGGTGCTCTCCTTGGGCCTTGGATTCGGACTTCGTAGGTCTTGGGACTTCATAGGTCTTTGCCTTCATGGTCCTGGACTTCGTGGGTCTTGGGCTGCTCGTGACTCGCAGTTCTTGATACTTCTTGAGTCGCTGTACTTCCTTATGCCGTGTACTGCATGGCACTTGTCATTTTTTAGCCCTTGTACATCTGATGTGGGAACCTGTCGGGCGCAGACACAGGCTGGATTTTGTTGCTATTGGAGTCGCGTTGTGTTGTCCGTCGATGCTTAGAGAAAGATTTTCAGAATTAAGAAATATATGAGTAAATAAGGAAAATAGGCAGAGGAACAGAAGGGGAAAGGAGGCAGATAGGCAAGGAGAGATTAAATGGATTAGGAAAAGGATATTTTACACAAAAGGGAAATCCAGCGGCGATCCCCGGGCGCGGGGCGGTGGCGAAGGCGTTTCCGGATGCGTCAGTGGGCGGAGGTTAGTCAGTTCTGCTGTCAAGAGGCGTGTTGGTAGGTGTAGGTGGGCTGTTAGTATACACGAGCACCTCACGCGCCTCTTGTTTACGTCTGCCCGCCGCCCTGCCACAAGCCAAAGCGCCCGAACTCACGCCCACTCATCCGCCCGTCCATGCGACCATCCGCCTACCTTAACGCCCACTCATAGGGTCTATCTGGCTTTGTCCTCACCTAGACGCCCATGTAGACGCCCCTCTGCCCATAGACCCACTTCTACGCTCTCGGAAATGTCCATCCAAACGCCCACCCATCCGCCCAGTGATACACCCTGCCGCCCATTCAAACACCTATTTATCCATCCATGGTTTCACTTTCCTGCCTCATGTGCACATCTGCTCATAAGCCCACGCAGATACATCCGCCCATAGGCCCTCCCACCCCCCATACATCCGCCCATAGGCCCCCCTACCGCCCACCTTGTGCCTTCCAGACGCCCACGCCTTCGGTGAAGGAAATTCTTCCGTCACTTACTTGGAATAAGTAGATCCTGAAACCCACTCGTCAGTACTTCTTCGTTCTCGGAAATGTGTGAATTATATTTATTGGAAATTTTCTCCTGCTTTTCCTCCGTCTTCCGCTGATGCGTTTCGGTTCACGCATTCCGTCTTTCCTCCTACCTGCTGGCGGTCGCGCCCCTTCGATTAACAGTTTTTTGCAATTGATTTTAACATTTGCCGTCTTTCTCTTTCTTGTTTTCTCTCCTCTCCTCTCCTTCCCTCCCTCCCCCCCTCCCTCCCTCCCTCCCTCCCTCCCTCCTCCCTCCCTCCCTCCCTCCCTCCCTCCCTCCCTCCCTCCCTCCCTCCCTCCCTCCCTTCTTCCCTTTTCCCTCCCTCCCTCCCTTCCTTTTCCATGCCCCAGGAAACCCGAAGTTCAAACGGAGTCCGCAAAAGACGCCTTGGAAAAAAGTTT
>NC_061845.1:28239831-28242120 GCF_019202785.1 Penaeus chinensis
GGTAGCCGTAACGAACGAGGATCTACAGGATACCGAGCAGTGCAACCAGCCAGTTTGGACTCCCCAAGCCGTGCCTGCAGTCGCCAAGAGGAAGCCCCGGTAGGTTGTTTCCCAAACTGCTTGCTTGTGATTTGAGTTGTTACGTAAAGCTGCAATTCGTAATGTTATCATGCATGGTTTAGAAAATAGGAGAATAGATCCTCTTGGAAGATACAGTGTTTAGTGTGTGTGTGTATGTATGTATGTATGTATGTGTCTTTCTGTCTGTCTATTTAAACACATGTATGCATATGTGTGTTCGCATGTAAGTACACAAACCCTTTGAACGTTTCGGGCGTCGATGTCGCAGCCAGAACACGCACTCAGCTCAGGTTCTCTCGTCGGGGGAGATTATTGCACTCTGTTGCATGCTCCTGATTTTAATGCTTGGGATTATGAGGCTTTTTGTGTGTTTAAAGGCTTTTATAGGCTTGATCCCGGCTCCTTCTGTGTATTATTGTTAGTCTGTGTGTGTGTGTGTGTGTGTGTGTGTGTGTGTGTGTGTGTGTGTGCGTGCGTGCGTGCGTGCGTGCGTACGCACGTGTCAATGTGTGTGCGTGCATGCGTGTATGAGAGAGGCAGACAAAGACAGACAGAAAGGCAGACAGAGACAGGCAGAGAGAGGGACAGGAGAGACAAAGCGAAGGGAAAGAACGGGCAGGAGAAGGGTGCCCAGTATGCTTCCTTTCCGCAGGCGGGCGAGTGCCTTGGGTTAAGAGAGAGGAGGAATGCGTAGTGAGGGAGAGGGAAGAAGAGGGCAGAGGGGAGGGGGGTGGAGAGGACTAGAAGGGGAGGGAAGAGGGGAGTAGAGCGGAGGATAGGAGAGGGGACAGGAGAGCAGAGGGAGAGGAGTGGGGAAGGGAGGGGAGGGGTGCATAAGGGGACGGAGGGCAGGAGCGAAGATCCTGAGGGTGGGAAGGCATTTCCTTGTTGCTATGGTAATCTTCATCTCCCTTCTTCTTCTTCGTCTTCTTTGAGACGATTTTTCATATTTATTTTATTGTTTTTTTTTAGAAGGTCTTTGTATCACAAGCGAATGGTTTTGTATTTTATGTTTTCTGTTAACTGCTATGTCGCCTTTCATTATATCGAATAGCAGTAGTAATACTAGTGGCAGAAGGAGGAGGAGGAGTAAACAGAATAAAGATGGAATTAGATAGAATGGGATGGAGGTTTCCTTTGATTATCCTCGCACAGGAAGTTGGGTTGTTTTAGCTTTTTTTTTTTTTTTTTTTTTTTTTTTTTTTTTTTTTTTTTTTTTTTTTTTTTTTTTAGTTAAGCAATGCCATTGGGGCGCACGTATTGGATTTAGATAAAGACGTAATCAAGTAGGTGTTTTTGTGTGCGATTGGCGTGGCGCTGCGTTGCATTCTGTTGTATTTTCGTTTGAAGTGTTTGTTCGTTTTTTGTTTTTGTTTTTTACAAATATTTTCGTCATGTAGGTCTCCCATCCCCGCTTCTCCTGCATATTACATAAACGTCTGCGTAAAAAAAAAAACTGAGGAAGTTATGGAGGAAGAAGCGAGGGACGAGGAGGGTAAGGGAAGGCTAGAAGTAGGGGAAGGGTAGGGAATGGGTAGAGGAGGGGAAGGGAGGACTAGGGGACTGGCAGGGTAAAGGCTTGGAGGTCGCTATAAGGGGGTGATAGGGTTCAGAGGAGGGGTTGGGGGGAGGGGTTGGAAGGGAGGGGTCAGAGGAGGGTGTTGGGGGGAGGGTTCGGAGGAGAGGGTTGGGAGAGGGTTCAGAGGAGGGGGTTGGTGGGAGGGGTCAGAGGAGGGTTCGGAGGAGAGGTTGGGGAGGGGTTAGAGGAGGGGGTTGGGTGAGGGTTCGGAGGAGGGGGTTGGGGGTAGGGGTGGGGCAGGGGTTCCGCACGCGCGAGTGAGAGGCGGAGCGGCAGCCGTGCAAGGCGTGCCCCATCCATCATGCTGCACGTGGAAGCTGTTCTCTCCTTTGAGTTTTCTTTTTTTCTTAAGTTTCCCCCCCTTTTTCCATTTTTATTTTCTTTCCCCGTTTTCGTTTTTTTTCGTTTTTTTTTCGTTTTTTTTTGTCTGTTTCGTATTTCTTTTGGGGTTGATTGCTACGTCTTTGAGGATTATGTTGCCCTCTGCTGTCTGTTTTTCTTCTTTCCTGATTCTGCCAAGTATCGTTTATTAGCCTTTTCCTTCTTCCCTCGTATGCTTTTTCGCTCTTTCCTTTACTTTTTGCTTTTACATGATTGTACTATTATTGTCACTGTTCTTGGTGATGTTA